>NW_027515744.1:0-72218 GCF_048772815.1 Callospermophilus lateralis | reverse complement strand
ACCTCATGCTGTTGCTCTCTTCAAATGTAATCTGACTTATCTCTCATTTTAGTTTTTAAGTAACTGCTTTTAGTTCAGTAATTGACTATACTTTGGCTCCAATTGAAGCTCAATGAAACAATAATTCTTAAGATAGTATTTTGTAAATAAAGATGGTTTACGTAAGAATCTTATGAGTCAATTATCCCTATTTTATGTTATTCCAGAGAACAGCATTTAATCTGATGAAGCCACTCTTACATAAAGAAGAATGGGAGTTCTAGGCACTTGTAATCTAGATGATGGAAATATCTTTTAAACTCCCAACAAAGAAGTGTATTTTGAATGACTATAGCAATTGTAAAGTGACTTTAGGCTTAAATGAAAAAGTGTCACTGAGTTAGAGACTGGTTGGGCATTTCAGCTAGTTTTTCCATATCAGAATATCTAGAGCATGGGAGGACTAAAGGAGAGAACACAACTAAACATGTCACGGAAACAGGAGATCTCAACTACAAAGAAAAATGAAGACTCTTTTTTATATTGGTTCCTTAAAACCTTACATAGCTCTTGAGATACCATATTTCCTACATTAGATTCAAGTGAGTTATGAACTCCCATTTTGACCCCATATACAGATTGCACAATCACATTGTTTACACATCCACGTTTTTACAAAATGCCATGTTAGTAACTGTTGTATTCTGCTGCCTTTTCTAGCCTCTACTATCCCCCCTCTCCTGCCCTCCCATCCTCTCTCTCTATCCCGTCTGCTGTAATTTAACGTTTGGGAATTGGAAACCACACTTTAAACTCACTCTCCTCCCCTTTTTCCCTTCTGTCAAATTTCTCATCATCTGCTTCTATTTCTCCTCCTCCTCCTCCTTATACCTTTAATTCATTCATCATACACTCATGCATTGGTTCATTCATTCCTTTCCCGTATGGTGTTGGGGATCCAACTCAGGACCTTTGAAAGTGTGAAGCCAGCACTCTAGTGCTGAGCCAAAACCCCCAGCACCTGTCTTTTTGATTTTATGACTGTTTATATGAAATTCAGAATCGCATTCTGCTATGGTTCACTGATATGTGGATTGACCTAGTCCTTGTTTTCTGGGAGACTTTTGGAAAATATACATGAATTATTGGGAGGTTGAAATGAAGAACAAAGAGGAAATTCCCCAATTTCTTATTCTTAGATTCCATACTCTGACTCTGCCTACCTACTGTAAAAACTTTTAAACTCTTACTCCCCATTTCTATATCATTGCCAACAAGTGAACGTTCACTGCCCTACAACAAACCAGAGAACTCACATTGAACCATGTTTCCCAGTAGAGACCAAGACACAATACTTATTAAAAAAATACCCTAGTTATGAATTAGTAGGTAAAGCTTTATTTGAGTGTTAAATGTGCTCTAATTATGTGTTTGTGTGTGTGTTGATGTGTGTGGTGTGTGGGTGTGTGTGCTTGTGTGTAAAACAAGCACTGAGGTGTAAAATAAATGCAGCATTGCACGGCCTTCTTAAAAATAAGAAGCAACTTTATCACATTTGAAGCCCAGTGAAGAATCTGCCTGATACTTAACCTACAATTAATTGAAATGTGAAAACTTCAGGCCTAGAAAAACAAAGCCAACATACATACTGAATCTAATCAGTCTGTCTCACCTGTTTTCTAATCACTCCTTTAAATAAACCTAAATTGCCAGCATAAAACATCAGTTGTTCTAAACGAATGGACGGATGTCCCCCTTCATGGGCTGTGTAAAATACATGGAGGATCCGGCACTGCTTGTTATCTAGAATGACTTCTGCCTGAACTACTATTGGAGAATGGTTGCTGATATACTGCGGTTCTTATACCAGTAAACTGGAATGAAGGTAATTTCAGGCTGCAAAGGAATCAATTGATTTTACTAACAGGTTTTTGGAAAACACTGCCATGAAAAATTATCAATATGTTCATAAAGGCATCTACATGTCTCTTCACAAGGGTTTTACTCAATGGGGGAGGTGGTGAGGTCTGGATATAACTGAACTGTCCATTAGTAGGTAGAACAATATAATGGGAATCAGAGTGCACATTCCGGTTTGAACTCAATCTAGGTAACATGGATTCATCTCTGTGTAATAGGCCTGCTTCTGGAAAACACAATGTAGAGCTCCAAAAGCAGAACGATTCTTTCAGAATACCATGTTATGTTTGTAAATAGATAGACAGATAGATATACAGGAATCAAAAATCTGAAAACGGTCGGAAGTGTACATTTCAATAACTTACAATGTCAGTAGTGGGGGATTAATAGCAGATCAAGAAGACTGTGTCTGCATGCGAAATGGTTCAATTTCTGAAAGAGTTTTTTAAATGAAAATGGACAGAAAATTGAAAGGGTTACAGTAAGTGTTGAGGAGTGACTTGGCAAAAGGAGCACAGAGGTGAGAAAGAATTAAGTAGAGTTCAATAGAACCAGGTATAATTTCTGTACACATGACTCCATGAACAGGAGCAAAGGGACACTTCAAGAAATCATAGGACTAAGGAGAGATCAGGATTAGGAGGGTTTTGTACTAGTCTAGAAATGCTGACCTGAAAACCAATTAAGTTTTCAACTCCTTCTTTGGAGGAACATTAGCTGTGCCGTGCTTTTCATAAATGACTTGTCATAACTGATTTATGCCCATGTTAGCAACTCTTCTGAATTACTTTGAAAGTAGACTAATGTGAGAGTTTCTCTTTAGAGATAATTCAAGTGACTTGCATAGGAAGTGGCAGCAGGTCTGGGGATGTTGTAGCTCAGTGGCAGTGACCTTGCCTAGCTTGGGGCTGGCCTGCCATGGACTTTCACCCCAAACACTTGCAAGAAAAGAAAAGGGAGGGAGGGGGAGAGAGAAAGTTGGAAGGGAGGAAGGCAAAGTTGGAGGGATGCAGGGAGGTAGAAAAGAAGGAAGAAGAAAAGGAGAAAACCCAGGAAGGGAGGAAGGAAGCAAGGAAGGTAGGAAATAGGGAGAGCACAAGGGCAGGGAAAGGACTGAGTCACTCAAACAAAAGGCAAGGGACACAAAGACCAATAGAGGCCATAAAAGCTGTTTGAACAGTTTAGTCAGCTTTAGAATTTGAGTGACATCAAACTGAATGTTATTATGACTGGATGGAATCTTCCTACTAACCCCGCCTTGGCCTGGCCTAAACCAAATCAAGGGGTGGGTGGCATGGAGAGGAATTCTCTCTGGCTGGAGTGGGAGGGACCTAAACCTGTGGCACATGAGGATGCACTGGGTAGGGAAGCGGACAAGACTCCCCTGATGGGCAGTTGAGCACAACAAGGCTCCTGGGAGCCTTTGATCATGGCTCCCACCGCCATACGCCCACCACCCACCATACGCTCAGCCCCTGAAGGGGATCACAGTGGTCTGCTCCGTTGCCTGGTGCAGGTTGGAGTTCCTGACCAAACACCTGAGTGTCCACAGCCTGTGTTGGCCTGCCTGGGCAGGCTGTGGTTGTGGTGGCAAGAGCCAAAGCTGTCTTGGCGTGATGGAGGAGCCAAGGGCTGCCTCTCAGCCATCCTAGTGGGTGGTTCTGGAAGAAGCACCAGGGTTGTGGCAGCATTGTCCGAAGACATGAAGCCAGGCCATCTTCCTTATGGCTTTCCTTGGGAGTTGGTGATGTGTACAGCTCTTGGATTTTTTGCTGTTCTCTCACTTTTCTGGAGAGGTTTTCAGTCGGTTCGTAGCAGGCTTTACGTGGGAAGAGAAAAAAGGCTGGCTCTAAATCTTGCTGGACTTATTGAGGCAAAATGTGGACTTCTTGAAAGAGTGAGCCTTGTTGAAAAAGAACATGAAGGCTTAGAATCATCTTTAAAGGATTGCAGGTTTGAGAAGGGTTCAAGAGAAGCACAACAGCTGGAGGCAACCGACGAAAAGCTGCATAGGCCCGAATCCAGCCACGGCGTTGAAATGCTCTTTCTAGAAGAAGAGCTCAAAGCACAGAAGGCTCAACATGGTCAACAGGATGAAACGATGGCGCATCTATCAAGAAGGATACAGTCCCTCCAAGGTGAATCTGAATCCCTCAGATCACAAATAGCTGAAGCTAAAACAAACTGGAGACTCTTTCAAGTGAATGAGGAAGAACTGAAGCTGGCAATCAAAGAGGTTTTGAATGAAGGATCCCTACTTCCGCCAACGCAGAGACCAACAATACAAGGAGAAGCTGAAGGCACAGAGGCAACAAGGAGGTGTCCAATATAAAGCAAAAATCATATTAGAGGACTCTAAAGTAGCTGGAGAACAAGTTCTAAGGGACACAGAAAATCACATGGAGTCTCTGAGTGAATGCTTGCTGAAGATGAAGGATAGATCTTCTCCAAGCCTGGGAGCCCAAAGGGATGGTGGTCACCGGGAACTGGGAAAGACGAGTGAACCCGAAATTGGTGCTCACTTGGAGGATGAGTCCAAAGGAGCTTTGAGGAACCTGGTTTATGGTGATAAGCTAACGGCCTCCTTAGAAATCTTGGAAGGAGGAAGAAATCAAAAATGTACTTTCTCATCTGAAGTGGAGAAAACCACGGAAGACCTTACAGAACACCTTAAAAGTCTGCAGACTGAACAGGCATCCTTGCAGTCAGAAAATGCACAGCTGCAAAGTGAGAACGAGACCCTACAGAAGAACTTTCAAGTCATGATGGAACGCTATCAAGAAAATATGATGAAACTGCACAGGAATTAAGAGTGGAGGAAAACTGCCGTGTGGAGCAAAAGGAGAAACTTTCCAAAGTCGAAGAAAAGATGAGCCATACAATAAAAGAGCTGGAGACCTACAGAAAGAGAGCCCAATATCTTGAAGAACAATTGCAGAGTACCATTCGTTCCTGTCTGGGGAAGATTATTTCCTCTGAGAAAGAAGCACATGCCAGTGAGTTGGCAGCTCGGATTGCTGAAAGAAACCTCAGTTATTTCTGGAAACAAAATGCACGCAACAGACAGAAATTAACTGAGAAGGAGCTTAGATTTGAACTTGTAGAAAAAGATCCCTATGATGCACTGGATGTTTCCAACTCAGCAATGGGCAGAAAGCCTTCTCCAAATGGGCCCTCACCAATAGGTCACCCTTCATCTGAAAGGAGACCTCCCCTCATTCTGAAAAGACTGGTCCACTCACACTCTCACCTTTCACTCCAGTGGGAGGAGGAAGAGGGTCAAGGGGCCCTGGAGAATCCTCTGGACCATGCGACTAGCAGTAAAGGAAGAGAATCCAGCTGTCATAATGCCTCAGAATGCTACTGTGTTCAGAGGACCTTCTCAACGGGCCCCTCCTCTCTCCAGGGGAACAGGCCAGCAGGCTGATGATCCCTCCGCCAGGCCAACCATATTCTGCTGATGCACGTCTTCCTCTACAAAGGCAAGATAGGTTTTACTCAAATTGTGGTAGAGCATCGGGACCAGCAGAACACAGAATCCTAATAGGCCTCCTTTGGACTCTGATGTGCCTGATTCACCTCTCCATGCTGAAAACCAAGCAACTGGCTCTGGCTCTGTGTTGGCACCTTTCCCTCCAGTCAGAGGTGCCTTGTTTCCAGTTGACCCAAGGAGTCAGTTCATGAGAAGAGGACCTTTTTTTTCAACCAAACAAGAAACCTCATGCTGTTGCTCTCTTCAAATGTAATCTGACTTATCTCTCATTTTTAGTTTTTAAGTAACTGCTTTTAGTTCAGTAATTGACTATACTTTGGCTCCAATTGAAGCTCAATGAAACAATAATTCTTAAGATAGTATTTTGTAAATAAAGATGGTTTACGTATGAATCTTATGAGTCAATTATCCCTATTTTATGTTATTCCAGAGAACAGCATTTAATCTGATGAAGCCACTCTTACATAAAGAAGAATGGGAGTTCTAGGCACTTGTAATCTAGATGATGGAAATATCTTTTAAATCCCAACAAAGAAGTGTATTTTGAATGACTATAGCAATTGTAAAGTGACTTTAGGCTTAATGAAAAAGTGTCACTGATTTAGAGACTGGTTGGGCATTTCAGCTAGTTTTCCATATCAGAATATCTAGAGCATGGGAGGACTAAAGGAGAGAACACAACTAAACATGTCACGGAAACAGGAGATCTCAACTACAAAGAAAAATGAAGACCTCTTTTTTATATTGGTTCCTTAAAACCTTACATAGCTCTTGAGATACCATATTTCCTACATTAGATTCAAGTGAGTTATGAACTCCCATTTTGACCCCATATACAGATTGCACAATCACATTGTTTACACATCCACTTTTTACAAAATGCCATGTTAGTAACTGTTGTATTCTGCTGCCTTTTCTAGCCTCTACTATCCCCCTCTCCTGCCCTCCCATCCTCTCTCTTATCCCGTCTGCTGTAATTTAACGTTGGGAATTGGAAACCACACTTTAAACTCTCTCTCCTCCCCTTTTTCCCTTCTGTCAAATTTCTCATCATCTTCTTCTATTTCTCCTCCTCCTCCTCCTCTTCCTCCTCCTCCTTATACCTTTAATTCATTCATCATACACTCATGCATTGGTTCATTCATTCCTTTCCCGTATGGTGTTGGGGATCCAACTCAGGACCTTTGAAAGTGTGAAGCCAGCACTCTAGTGCTGAGCCAAAACCCCAGCACCTGTCTTTTTGATTTTATGACTGTTTATATGAAATTCAGAATCGCATTCTGCTATGGTTCACTGATATGTGGATTGACCTAGTCCTTGTTTTCTGGGAGACTTTTGGAAAATATACATGAATTATTGGGAGGTTGAAATGAAGAAACAAAGAGGAAATTCCCCAATTTCTTATTCTTAGATTCCATACTCTGACTCTGCCTACCTACTGTAAAAACTTTTAAACTCTTACTCCCCATTTCTATATCATTGCCAACAAGTGAACGTTCACTGCCCTACAACAAACCAGAGAACTCACATTGAACCATGTTTCCCCAGTAGAGACCAAGACACAATACTTATTAAAAAAATACCCTAGTTATGAATTAGTAGGTAAAGCTTTATTTGAGTGTTAAATGTGCTCTAATTATGTGTTTGTGTGTGTGTTGATGTGTGTGGTGTGTGGGTGTGTGTGCTTGTGTGTAAAACAAGCACTGAGGTGTAAAATAAATGCAGCATTGCAACGGCCTTCTTAAAAATAAGAAGCAACTTTATCACATTTGAAGCCCAGTGAAGAATCTGCCTGATACTTAACCTACAATTAATTGAAATGTGAAAACTTCAGGCCTAGAAAAACAAAGCCAACATACATACTGAATCTAATCAGTCTGTCTCGCCTGTTTTCTAATCACTCCTTTAAATAAACCTAAATTGCCAGCATAAAACATCAGTTGTTCTAAACGAATGGACGGATGTCCCCCGTCATGGGCTGTGTAAAATACATGGAGGATCCGGCACTGCTTGTTATCTAGAATGACTTCTGCCTGAACTACTATTGGAGAATGGTTGCTGATATACTGCGGTTCTTATACCAGTAAACTGGAATGAAGGTAATTTCAGGCTGCAAAGGAATCAATTGATTTTACTAACAGGTTTTTGGAAAACACTGCCATGAAAAATTATCAATATGTTCATAAAGGCATCTACATGTCTCTTCACAAGGGTTTTACTCAATGGGGGAGGTGGTGAGGTCTGGATATAACTGAACTGTCCATTAGTAGGTAGAACAATATAATGGGAATCAGAGTGCACATTCCGGTTTGAACTCAATCTAGGTAACATGGATTCATCTCTGTGTAATAGGCCTGCTTCTGGAAAACACAATGTAGAGCTCCAAAAGCAGAACGATTCTTTCAGAATACCATGTTATGTTTGTAAATAGATAGACAGATAGATATACAGGAATCAAAAATCTGAAAACGGTCCGGAAGTGTACATTTCAATAACTTACAATGTCAGTAGTGGGGGATTAATAGCAGATCAAGAAGACTGTGTCTGCATGCGAAATGGTTCAATTTCTGAAAGAGTTTTTTAAATGAAAATGGACAGAAAATTGAAAGGGTTACAGTAAGTGTTGAGGAGTGACTTGGCAAAAGGAGCACAGAGGTGAGAAAGAATTAAGTAGAGTTCAATAGAACCAGGTATAATTTCTGTACACATGACTCCATGAACAGGAGCAAAGGGGACACTTCAAGAAATCATAGGACTAAGGAGAGATCAGGATTAGGAGGGTTTGTACTAGTCTAGAAATGCTGACCTGAAAACCAATTAAGTTTTCAACTCCTTCTTTGGAGGAACATTAGCTGTGCCGTGCTTTTCATAAATGACTTGTCATAACTGATTTATGCCCATGTTAGCAACTCTTCTGAAATTACTTTGAAAGTAGACTAATGTGAGAGTTTCTCTTTAGAGATAATTCAAGTGACTTGCATAGGAAGTGGCAGCAGGTCTGGGGATGTTGTAGCTCAGTGGCAGTGACCTTGCCTAGCTTGGGGCTGGCCTGCCATGGACTTTCACCCCAAACACTTGCAAGAAAAGAAAAGGGAGGGAGGGGGAGAGAGAAAGTTGGAAGGGAGGAAGGCAAAGTTGGAGGGATGCAGGGAGGTAGAAAAGAAGGAAGAAGAAAAGGAGAAAACCCAGGAAGGGAGGAAGGAAGCAAGGAAGGTAGGAAATAGGGAGAGCACAAGGGCAGGGAAAGGACTGAGTCACTCAAACAAAAGGCAAGGGACACAAAGACCAATAGAGGCCATAAAAGCTGTTTGAACAGTTTAGTCAGCTTTAGAATTTGAGTGACATCAAACTGAATGTTATTATGACTGGATGGAATCTTCCTACTAACCCCGCCTTGGCCTGGCCTAAACCAAATCAAGGGGTGGGTGGCATGGAGAGGAATTCTCTCTGGCTGGAGTGGGAGGGACCTAAACCTGTGGCACATGAGGATGCACTGGGTAGGGAAGCGGACAAGACTCCCCTGATGGGCAGTTGAGCACAACAAGGCTCCTGGGAGCCTTTGATCATGGCTCCCACCGCCATACGCCCACCACCCACCATACGCTCAGCCCCTGAAGGGGATCACAGTGGTCTGCTCCGTTGCCTGGTGCAGGTTGGAGTTCCTGACCAAACACCTGAGTGTCCACAGCCTGTGTTGGCCTGCCTGGGCAGGCTGTGGTTGTGGTGGCAAGAGCCAAAGCTGTCTTGGCGTGATGGAGGAGCCAAGGGCTGCCTCTCAGCCATCCTAGTGGGTGGTTCTGGAAGAAGCACCCAGGGTTGTGGCAGCATTGTCCGAAGACATGAAGCCAGGCCATCTTCCTTATGGCTTTCCTTGGGAGTTGGTGATGTGTACAGCTCTTGGATTTTTTGCTGTTCTCTCACTTTTCTGGAGAGGTTTTCAGTCGGTTCGTAGCAGGCTTTACGTGGGAAGAGAAAAAAGGCTGGCTCTAAATCTTGCTGGACTTATTGAGGCAAAATGTGGACTTCTTGAAAGAGTGAGCCTTGTTGAAAAAGAACATGAAGGCTTAGAATCATCTTTAAAGGATTGCAGGTTTGAGAAGGGTTCAAGAGAAGCACAACAGCTGGAGGCAACCGACGAAAAGCTGCATAGGCCCGAATCCAGCCACGGCGTTGAAATGCTCTTTCTAGAAGAAGAGCTCAAAGCACAGAAGGCTCAACATGGTCAACAGGATGAAACGATGGCGCATCTATCAAGAAGGATACAGTCCCTCCAAGGTGAATCTGAATCCCTCAGATCACAAATAGCTGAAGCTAAAACAAACTGGAGACTCTTTCAAGTGAATGAGGAAGAACTGAAGCTGGCAATCAAAGAGGTTTTGAATGAAGGATCCCTACTTCCGCCAACGCAGAGACCAACAATACAAGGAGAAGCTGAAGCACAGAGGCAACAAGGAGGTGTCCAATATAAAGCAAAAATCATATTAGAGGACTCTAAAGTAGCTGGAGAACAAGTTCTAAGGGACACAGAAAATCACATGGAGTCTCTGAGTGAATGCTTGCTGAAGATGAAGGATAGATCTTCTCCAAGCCTGGGAGCCCAAAGGGATGGTGGTCACCGGGAACTGGGAAAGACGAGTGAACCCGAAATTGGTGCTCACTTGGAGGATGAGTCCAAAGGAGCTTTGAGGAACCTGGTTTATGGTGATAAGCTAACGGCCTCCTTAGAAATCTTGGAAGGAGGAAGAAATCAAAAATGTACTTTCTCATCTGAAGTGGAGAAAACCACGGAAGACCTTACAGAACACCTTAAAAGTCTGCAGACTGAACAGGCATCCTTGCAGTCAGAAAATGCACAGCTGCAAAGTGAGAACGAGACCCTACAGAAGAACTTTCAAGTCATGATGGAACGCTATCAAGAAAATATGATGAAACTGCACAGGAAATTAAGAGTGGAGGAAAACTGCCGTGTGGAGCAAAAGGAGAAACTTTCCAAAGTCGAAGAAAAGATGAGCCATACAATAAAAGAGCTGGAGACCTACAGAAAGAGAGCCCAATATCTTGAAGAACAATTGCAGAGTACCATTCGTTCCTGTCTGGGGAAGATTATTTCCTCTGAGAAAGAAGCACATGCCAGTGAGTTGGCAGCTCGGATTGCTGAAAGAAACCTCAGTTATTTCTGGAAACAAAATGCACGCAACAGACAGAAATTAACTGAGAAGGAGCTTAGATTTGAACTTGTAGAAAAAGATCCCTATGATGCACTGGATGTTTCCAACTCAGCAATGGGCAGAAAGCCTTCTCCAAATGGGCCCTCACCAATAGGTCACCCTTCATCTGAAAGGAGACCTCCTCATTCTGAAAAGACTGGTCCACTCACACTCTCACCTTTCACTCCAGTGGGAGGAGGAAGAGGGTCAAGGGGCCCTGGAGAATCCTCTGGACCATGCGACTAGCAGTAAAGGAAGAGAATCCAGCTGTCATAAGTTCACTGATTTTCAGAGAGCACCTTCTCAGACTGGGCCCCTCTCTCCTCCAGGGGAACAGGCCAGCAGGCTGATGATCCCTCCGCCAGGCCAACCATATTCTTCTGATGCACGTCTTCCTCTACAAAGGCAAGATAGGTTTTACTCAAATTGTGGTAGAGCATCGGGACCAGCAGAACACAGAATTCCTAATAGGCCTCCTTTGGACTCTGATGTGCCTGATTCACCTCTCCATGCTGAAAACCAAGCAACTGGCTCTGGCTCTGTGTTGGCACCTTTCCCTCCAGTCAGAGGTGCCTTGTTTCCAGTTGACCCAAGGAGTCAGTTCATGAGAAGAGGACCTTTTTTTTCAACCAAACAAGAAACCTCATGCTGTTGCTCTCTTCAAATGTAATCTGACTTATCTCTCATTTTTAGTTTTTAAGTAACTGCTTTTAGTTCAGTAATTGACTATACTTTGGCTCCAATTGAAGCTCAATGAAACAATAATTCTTAAGATAGTATTTTGTAAATAAAGATGGTTTACGTAAGAATCTTATGAGTCAATTATCCCTATTTTATGTTATTCCAGAGAACAGCATTTAATCTGATGAAGCCACTCTTACATAAAGAAGAATGGGAGTTCTAGGCACTTGTAATCTAGATGATGGAAATATCTTTTAAACTCCCAACAAAGAAGTGTATTTTGAATGACTATAGCAATTGTAAAGTGACTTTAGGCTTAATGAAAAAGTGTCACTGATTTAGAGACTGGTTGGGCATTTCAGCTAGTTTTTCCATATCAGAATATCTAGAGCATGGGAGGACTAAAGGAGAGAACACAACTAAACATGTCACGGAAACAGGAGATCTCAACTACAAAGAAAAATGAAGACCTCTTTTTTATATTGGTTCCTTAAAACCTTACATAGCTCTTGAGATACCATATTTCCTACATTAGATTCAAGTGAGTTATGAACTCCCATTTTGACCCCATATACAGATTGCACAATCACATTGTTTACACATCCACGTTTTTACAAAATGCCATGTTAGTAACTGTTGTATTCTGCTGCCTTTTCTAGCCTCTACTATCCCCCCTCTCCTGCCCTCCCATCCTCTCTCTCTATCCCGTCTGCTGTAATTTAACGTTTGGGAATTGGAAACCACACTTTAAACTCACTCTCCTCCCCTTTTTCCCTTCTGTCAAATTTCTCATCATCTTCTTCTATTTCTCCTCCTCCTCCTCCTCTTCCTCCTCCTCCTTATACCTTTAATTCATTCATCATACACTCATGCATTGGTTCATTCATTCCTTTCCCGTATGGTGTTGGGGATCCAACTCAGGACCTTTGAAAGTGTGAAGCCAGCACTCTAGTGCTGAGCCAAAACCCCAGCACCTGTCTTTTTGATTTTATGACTGTTTATATGAAATTCAGAATCGCATTCTGCTATGGTTCACTGATATGTGGATTGACCTAGTCCTTGTTTTCTGGGAGACTTTTGGAAAATATACATGAATTATTGGGAGGTTGAAATGAAGAAACAAAGAGGAAATTCCCCAATTTCTTATTCTTAGATTCCATACTCTGACTCTGCCTACCTACTGTAAAAACTTTTAAACTCTTACTCCCCATTTCTATATCATTGCCAACAAGTGAACGTTCACTGCCCTACAACAAACCAGAGAACTCACGTTGAACCATGTTTCCCCAGTAGAGACCAAGACACAATACTTATTAAAAAAATACCCTAGTTATGAATTAGTAGGTAAAGCTTTATTTGAGTGTTAAATGTGCTCTAATTATGTGTTTGTGTGTGTGTTGATGTGTGTGGTGTGTGGGTGTGTGTGCTTGTGTGTAAAACAAGCACTGAGGTGTAAAATAAATGCAGCATTGCAACGGCCTTCTTAAAAATAAGAAGCAACTTTATCACATTTGAAGCCCAGTGAAGAATCTGCCTGATACTTAACCTACAATTAATTGAAATGTGAAAACTTCAGGCCTAGAAAAACAAAGCCAACATACATACTGAATCTAATCAGTCTGTCTCACCTGTTTTCTAATCACTCCTTTAAATAAACCTAAATTGCCAGCATAAAACATCAGTTGTTCTAAACGAATGGACGGATGTCCCCCGTCATGGGCTGTGTAAAATACATGGAGGATCCGGCACTGCTTGTTATCTAGAATGACTTCTGCCTGAACTACTATTGGAGAATGGTTGCTGATATACTGCGGTTCTTATACCAGTAAACTGGAATGAAGGTAATTTCAGGCTGCAAAGGAATCAATTGATTTTACTAACAGGTTTTTGGAAAACACTGCCATGAAAAATTATCAATATGTTCATAAAGGCATCTACATGTCTCTTCACAAGGGTTTTACTCAATGGGGGAGGTGGTGAGGTCTGGATATAACTGAACTGTCCATTAGTAGGTAGAACAATATAATGGGAATCAGAGTGCACATTCCGGTTTGAACTCAATCTAGGTAACATGGATTCATCTCTGTGTAATAGGCCTGCTTCTGGAAAACACAATGTAGAGCTCCAAAAGCAGAACGATTCTTTCAGAATACCATGTTATGTTTGTAAATAGATAGACAGATAGATATACAGGAATCAAAAATCTGAAAACGGTCCGGAAGTGTACATTTCAATAACTTACAATGTCAGTAGTGGGGGATTAATAGCAGATCAAGAAGACTGTGTCTGCATGCGAAATGGTTCAATTTCTGAAAGAGTTTTTTAAATGAAAATGGACAGAAAATTGAAAGGGTTACAGTAAGTGTTGAGGAGTAACTTGGCAAAAGGAGCACAGAGGTGAGAAAGAATTAAGTAGAGTTCAATAGAACCAGGTATAATTTCTGTACACATGACTCCATGAACAGGAGCAAAGGGGACACTTCAAGAAATCATAGGACTAAGGAGAGATCAGGATTAGGAGGGTTTGTACTAGTCTAGAAATGCTGACCTGAAAACCAATTAAGTTTTCAACTCCTTCTTTGGAGGAACATTAGCTGTGCCGTGCTTTTCATAAATGACTTGTCATAACTGATTTATGCCCATGTTAGCAACTCTTCTGAAATTACTTTGAAAGTAGACTAATGTGAGAGTTTCTCTTTAGAGATAATTCAAGTGACTTGCATAGGAAGTGGCAGCAGGTCTGGGGATGTTGTAGCTCAGTGGCAGTGACCTTGCCTAGCTTGGGGCTGGCCTGCCATGGACTTTCACCCCAAACACTTGCAAGAAAAGAAAAGGGAGGGAGGGGGAGAGAGAAAGTTGGAAGGGAGGAAGGCAAAGTTGGAGGGATGCAGGGAGGTAGAAAAGAAGGAAGAAGAAAAGGAGAAAACCCAGGAAGGGAGGAAGGAAGCAAGGAAGGTAGGAAATAGGGAGAGCACAAGGGCAGGGAAAGGACTGAGTCACTCAAACAAAAGGCAAGGGACACAAAGACCAATAGAGGCCATAAAAGCTGTTTGAACAGTTTAGTCAGCTTTAGAATTTGAGTGACATCAAACTGAATGTTATTATGACTGGATGGAATCTTCCTACTAACCCCGCCTTGGCCTGGCCTAAACCAAATCAAGGGGTGGGTGGCATGGAGAGGAATTCTCTCTGGCTGGAGTGGGAGGGACCTAAACCTGTGGCACATGAGGATGCACTGGGTAGGGAAGCGGACAAGACTCCCCTGATGGGCAGTTGAGCACAACAAGGCTCCTGGGAGCCTTTGATCATGGCTCCCACCGCCATACGCCCACCACCCACCATACGCTCAGCCCCTGAAGGGGATCACAGTGGTCTGCTCCGTTGCCTGGTGCAGGTTGGAGTTCCTGACCAAACACCTGAGTGTCCACAGCCTGTGTTGGCCTGCCTGGGCAGGCTGTGGTTGTGGTGGCAAGAGCCAAAGCTGTCTTGGCGTGATGGAGGAGCCAAGGGCTGCCTCTCAGCCATCCTAGTGGGTGGTTCTGGAAGAAGCACCCAGGGTTGTGGCAGCATTGTCCGAAGACATGAAGCCAGGCCATCTTCCTTATGGCTTTCCTTGGGAGTTGGTGATGTGTACAGCTCTTGGATTTTTTGCTGTTCTCTCACTTTTCTGGAGAGGTTTTCAGTCGGTTCGTAGCAGGCTTTACGTGGGAAGAGAAAAAAGGCTGGCTCTAAATCTTGCTGGACTTATTGAGGCAAAATGTGGACTTCTTGAAAGAGTGAGCCTTGTTGAAAAAGAACATGAAGGCTTAGAATCATCTTTAAAGGATTGCAGGTTTGAGAAGGGTTCAAGAGAAGCACAACAGCTGGAGGCAACCGACGAAAAGCTGCATAGGCCCGAATCCAGCCACGGCGTTGAAATGCTCTTTCTAGAAGAAGAGCTCAAAGCACAGAAGGCTCAACATGGTCAACAGGATGAAACGATGGCGCATCTATCAAGAAGGATACAGTCCCTCCAAGGTGAATCTGAATCCCTCAGATCACAAATAGCTGAAGCTAAAACAAACTGGAGACTCTTTCAAGTGAATGAGGAAGAACTGAAGCTGGCAATCAAAGAGGTTTTGAATGAAGGATCCCTACTTCCGCCAACGCAGAGACCAACAATACAAGGAGAAGCTGAAGCACAGAGGCAACAAGGAGGTGTCCAATATAAAGCAAAAATCATATTAGAGGACTCTAAAGTAGCTGGAGAACAAGTTCTAAGGGACACAGAAAATCACATGGAGTCTCTGAGTGAATGCTTGCTGAAGATGAAGGATAGATCTTCTCCAAGCCTGGGAGCCCAAAGGGATGGTGGTCACCGGGAACTGGGAAAGACGAGTGAACCCGAAATTGGTGCTCACTTGGAGGATGAGTCCAAAGGAGCTTTGAGGAACCTGGTTTATGGTGATAAGCTAACGGCCTCCTTAGAAATCTTGGAAGGAGGAAGAAATCAAAAATGTACTTTCTCATCTGAAGTGGAGAAAACCACGGAAGACCTTACAGAACACCTTAAAAGTCTGCAGACTGAACAGGCATCCTTGCAGTCAGAAAATGCACAGCTGCAAAGTGAGAACGAGACCCTACAGAAGAACTTTCAAGTCATGATGGAACGCTATCAAGAAAATATGATGAAACTGCACAGGAAATTAAGAGTGGAGGAAAACTGCCGTGTGGAGCAAAAGGAGAAACTTTCCAAAGTCGAAGAAAAGATGAGCCATACAATAAAAGAGCTGGAGACCTACAGAAAGAGAGCCCAATATCTTGAAGAACAATTGCAGAGTACCATTCGTTCCTGTCTGGGGAAGATTATTTCCTCTGAGAAAGAAGCACATGCCAGTGAGTTGGCAGCTCGGATTGCTGAAAGAAACCTCAGTTATTTCAGGAAACAAAATGCACGCAACAGACAGAAATTAACTGAGAAGGAGCTTAGATTTGAACTTGTAGAAAAAGATCCCTATGATGCACTGGATGTTTCCAACTCAGCAATGGGCAGAAAGCCTTCTCCAAATGGGCCCTCACCAATAGGTCACCCTTCATCTGAAAGGAGACCTCCTCATTCTGAAAAGACTGGTCCACTCACACTCTCACCTTTCACTCCAGTGGGAGGAGGAAGAGGGTCAAGGGGCCCTGGAGAATCCTCTGGACCATGCGACTAGCAGTAAAGGAAGAGAATCCAGCTGTCATAAGTTCACTGATTTTCAGAGAGCACCTTCTCAGACTGGGCCCCTCTCTCCTCCAGGGGAACAGGCCAGCAGGCTGATGATCCCTCCGCCAGGCCAACCATATTCTTCTGATGCACGTCTTCCTCTACAAAGGCAAGATAGGTTTTACTCAAATTGTGGTAGAGCATCGGGACCAGCAGAACACAGAATTCCTAATAGGCCTCCTTTGGACTCTGATGTGCCTGATTCACCTCTCCATGCTGAAAACCAAGCAACTGGCTCTGGCTCTGTGTTGGCACCTTTCCCTCCAGTCAGAGGTGCCTTGTTTCCAGTTGACCCAAGGAGTCAGTTCATGAGAAGAGGACCTTTTTTTTCAACCAAACAAGAAACCTCATGCTGTTGCTCTCTTCAAATGTAATCTGACTTATCTCTCATTTTTAGTTTTTAAGTAACTGCTTTTAGTTCAGTAATTGACTATACTTTGGCTCCAATTGAAGCTCAATGAAACAATAATTCTTAAGATAGTATTTTGTAAATAAAGATGGTTTACGTAAGAATCTTATGAGTCAATTATCCCTATTTTATGTTATTCCAGAGAACAGCATTTAATCTGATGAAGCCACTCTTACATAAAGAAGAATGGGAGTTCTAGGCACTTGTAATCTAGATGATGGAAATATCTTTTAAACTCCCAACAAAGAAGTGTATTTTGAATGACTATAGCAATTGTAAAGTGACTTTAGGCTTAATGAAAAAGTGTCACTGATTTAGAGACTGGTTGGGCATTTCAGCTAGTTTTTCCATATCAGAATATCTAGAGCATGGGAGGACTAAAGGAGAGAACACAACTAAACATGTCACGGAAACAGGAGATCTCAACTACAAAGAAAAATGAAGACCTCTTTTTTATATTGGTTCCTTAAAACCTTACATAGCTCTTGAGATACCATATTTCCTACATTAGATTCAAGTGAGTTATGAACTCCCATTTTGACCCCATATACAGATTGCACAATCACATTGTTTACACATCCACGTTTTTACAAAATGCCATGTTAGTAACTGTTGTATTCTGCTGCCTTTTCTAGCCTCTACTATCCCCCCTCTCCTGCCCTCCCATCCTCTCTCTCTATCCCGTCTGCTGTAATTTAACGTTTGGGAATTGGAAACCACACTTTAAACTCACTCTCCTCCCCTTTTTCCCTTCTGTCAAATTTCTCATCATCTTCTTCTATTTCTCCTCCTCCTCCTCCTCTTCCTCCTCCTCCTTATACCTTTAATTCATTCATCATACACTCATGCATTGGTTCATTCATTCCTTTCCCGTATGGTGTTGGGGATCCAACTCAGGACCTTTGAAAGTGTGAAGCCAGCACTCTAGTGCTGAGCCAAAACCCCAGCACCTGTCTTTTTGATTTTATGACTGTTTATATGAAATTCAGAATCGCATTCTGCTATGGTTCACTGATATGTGGATTGACCTAGTCCTTGTTTTCTGGGAGACTTTTGGAAAATATACATGAATTATTGGGAGGTTGAAATGAAGAAACAAAGAGGAAATTCCCCAATTTCTTATTCTTAGATTCCATACTCTGACTCTGCCTACCTACTGTAAAAACTTTTAAACTCTTACTCCCCATTTCTATATCATTGCCAACAAGTGAACGTTCACTGCCCTACAACAAACCAGAGAACTCACGTTGAACCATGTTTCCCCAGTAGAGACCAAGACACAATACTTATTAAAAAAATACCCTAGTTATGAATTAGTAGGTAAAGCTTTATTTGAGTGTTAAATGTGCTCTAATTATGTGTTTGTGTGTGTGTTGATGTGTGTGGTGTGTGGGTGTGTGTGCTTGTGTGTAAAACAAGCACTGAGGTGTAAAATAAATGCAGCATTGCAACGGCCTTCTTAAAAATAAGAAGCAACTTTATCACATTTGAAGCCCAGTGAAGAATCTGCCTGATACTTAACCTACAATTAATTGAAATGTGAAAACTTCAGGCCTAGAAAAACAAAGCCAACATACATACTGAATCTAATCAGTCTGTCTCACCTGTTTTCTAATCACTCCTTTAAATAAACCTAAATTGCCAGCATAAAACATCAGTTGTTCTAAACGAATGGACGGATGTCCCCCGTCATGGGCTGTGTAAAATACATGGAGGATCCGGCACTGCTTGTTATCTAGAATGACTTCTGCCTGAACTACTATTGGAGAATGGTTGCTGATATACTGCGGTTCTTATACCAGTAAACTGGAATGAAGGTAATTTCAGGCTGCAAAGGAATCAATTGATTTTACTAACAGGTTTTTGGAAAACACTGCCATGAAAAATTATCAATATGTTCATAAAGGCATCTACATGTCTCTTCACAAGGGTTTTACTCAATGGGGGAGGTGGTGAGGTCTGGATATAACTGAACTGTCCATTAGTAGGTAGAACAATATAATGGGAATCAGAGTGCACATTCCGGTTTGAACTCAATCTAGGTAACATGGATTCATCTCTGTGTAATAGGCCTGCTTCTGGAAAACACAATGTAGAGCTCCAAAAGCAGAACGATTCTTTCAGAATACCATGTTATGTTTGTAAATAGATAGACAGATAGATATACAGGAATCAAAAATCTGAAAACGGTCCGGAAGTGTACATTTCAATAACTTACAATGTCAGTAGTGGGGGATTAATAGCAGATCAAGAAGACTGTGTCTGCATGCGAAATGGTTCAATTTCTGAAAGAGTTTTTTAAATGAAAATGGACAGAAAATTGAAAGGGTTACAGTAAGTGTTGAGGAGTGACTTGGCAAAAGGAGCACAGAGGTGAGAAAGAATTAAGTAGAGTTCAATAGAACCAGGTATAATTTCTGTACACATGACTCCATGAACAGGAGCAAAGGGGACACTTCAAGAAATCATAGGACTAAGGAGAGATCAGGATTAGGAGGGTTTGTACTAGTCTAGAAATGCTGACCTGAAAACCAATTAAGTTTTCAACTCCTTCTTTGGAGGAACATTAGCTGTGCCGTGCTTTTCATAAATGACTTGTCATAACTGATTTATGCCCATGTTAGCAACTCTTCTGAAATTACTTTGAAAGTAGACTAATGTGAGAGTTTCTCTTTAGAGATAATTCAAGTGACTTGCATAGGAAGTGGCAGCAGGTCTGGGGATGTTGTAGCTCAGTGGCAGTGACCTTGCCTAGCTTGGGGCTGGCCTGCCATGGACTTTCACCCCAAACACTTGCAAGAAAAGAAAAGGGAGGGAGGGGGAGAGAGAAAGTTGGAAGGGAGGAAGGCAAAGTTGGAGGGATGCAGGGAGGTAGAAAAGAAGGAAGAAGAAAAGGAGAAAACCCAGGAAGGGAGGAAGGAAGCAAGGAAGGTAGGAAATAGGGAGAGCACAAGGGCAGGGAAAGGACTGAGTCACTCAAACAAAAGGCAAGGGACACAAAGACCAATAGAGGCCATAAAAGCTGTTTGAACAGTTTAGTCAGCTTTAGAATTTGAGTGACATCAAACTGAATGTTATTATGACTGGATGGAATCTTCCTACTAACCCCGCCTTGGCCTGGCCTAAACCAAATCAAGGGGTGGGTGGCATGGAGAGGAATTCTCTCTGGCTGGAGTGGGAGGGACCTAAACCTGTGGCACATGAGGATGCACTGGGTAGGGAAGCGGACAAGACTCCCCTGATGGGCAGTTGAGCACAACAAGGCTCCTGGGAGCCTTTGATCATGGCTCCCACCGCCATACGCCCACCACCCACCATACGCTCAGCCCCTGAAGGGGATCACAGTGGTCTGCTCCGTTGCCTGGTGCAGGTTGGAGTTCCTGACCAAACACCTGAGTGTCCACAGCCTGTGTTGGCCTGCCTGGGCAGGCTGTGGTTGTGGTGGCAAGAGCCAAAGCTGTCTTGGCGTGATGGAGGAGCCAAGGGCTGCCTCTCAGCCATCCTAGTGGGTGGTTCTGGAAGAAGCACCCAGGGTTGTGGCAGCATTGTCCGAAGACATGAAGCCAGGCCATCTTCCTTATGGCTTTCCTTGGGAGTTGGTGATGTGTACAGCTCTTGGATTTTTTGCTGTTCTCTCACTTTTCTGGAGAGGTTTTCAGTCGGTTCGTAGCAGGCTTTACGTGGGAAGAGAAAAAAGGCTGGCTCTAAATCTTGCTGGACTTATTGAGGCAAAATGTGGACTTCTTGAAAGAGTGAGCCTTGTTGAAAAAGAACATGAAGGCTTAGAATCATCTTTAAAGGATTGCAGGTTTGAGAAGGGTTCAAGAGAAGCACAACAGCTGGAGGCAACCGACGAAAAGCTGCATAGGCCCGAATCCAGCCACGGCGTTGAAATGCTCTTTCTAGAAGAAGAGCTCAAAGCACAGAAGGCTCAACATGGTCAACAGGATGAAACGATGGCGCATCTATCAAGAAGGATACAGTCCCTCCAAGGTGAATCTGAATCCCTCAGATCACAAATAGCTGAAGCTAAAACAAACTGGAGACTCTTTCAAGTGAATGAGGAAGAACTGAAGCTGGCAATCAAAGAGGTTTTGAATGAAGGATCCCTACTTCCGCCAACGCAGAGACCAACAATACAAGGAGAAGCTGAAGCACAGAGGCAACAAGGAGGTGTCCAATATAAAGCAAAAATCATATTAGAGGACTCTAAAGTAGCTGGAGAACAAGTTCTAAGGGACACAGAAAATCACATGGAGTCTCTGAGTGAATGCTTGCTGAAGATGAAGGATAGATCTTCTCCAAGCCTGGGAGCCCAAAGGGATGGTGGTCACCGGGAACTGGGAAAGACGAGTGAACCCGAAATTGGTGCTCACTTGGAGGATGAGTCCAAAGGAGCTTTGAGGAACCTGGTTTATGGTGATAAGCTAACGGCCTCCTTAGAAATCTTGGAAGGAGGAAGAAATCAAAAATGTACTTTCTCATCTGAAGTGGAGAAAACCACGGAAGACCTTACAGAACACCTTAAAAGTCTGCAGACTGAACAGGCATCCTTGCAGTCAGAAAATGCACAGCTGGAAAGTGAGAACGAGACCCTACAGAAGAACTTTCAAGTCATGATGGAACGCTATCAAGAAAATATGATGAAACTGCACAGGAAATTAAGAGTGGAGGAAAACTGCCGTGTGGAGCAAAAGGAGAAACTTTCCAAAGTCGAAGAAAAGATGAGCCATACAATAAAAGAGCTGGAGACCTACAGAAAGAGAGCGCAATATCTTGAAGAACAATTGCAGAGTACCATTCGTTCCTGTCTGGGGAAGATTATTTCCTCTGAGAAAGAAGCACATGCTAGTGAGTTGGCAGCTCGGATTGCTGAAAGAAACCTCAGTTATTTCTGGAAACAAAATGCACGCAACAGACAGAAATTAACTGAGAAGGAGCTTAGATTTGAACTTGTAGAAAAAGATCCCTATGATGCACTGGATGTTTCCAACTCAGCAATGGGCAGAAAGCCTTCTCCAAATGGGCCCTCACCAATAGGTCACCCTTCATCTGAAAGGAGACCTCCTCATTCTGAAAAGACTGGTCCACTCACACTCTCACCTTTCACTCCAGTGGGAGGAGGAAGAGGGTCAAGGGGCCCTGGAGAATCCTCTGGACCATGCGACTAGCAGTAAAGGAAGAGAATCCAGCTGTCATAAGTTCACTGATTTTCAGAGAGCACCTTCTCAGACTGGGCCCCTCTCTCCTCCAGGGGAACAGGCCAGCAGGCTGATGATCCCTCCGCCAGGCCAACCATATTCTTCTGATGCACGTCTTCCTCTACAAAGGCAAGATAGGTTTTACTCAAATTGTGGTAGAGCATCGGGACCAGCAGAACACAGAATTCCTAATAGGCCTCCTTTGGACTCTGATGTGCCTGATTCACCTCTCCATGCTGAAAACCAAGCAACTGGCTCTGGCTCTGTGTTGGCACCTTTCCCTCCAGTCAGAGGTGCCTTGTTTCCAGTTGACCCAAGGAGTCAGTTCATGAGAAGAGGACCTTTTTTTTCAACCAAACAAGAAACCTCATGCTGTTGCTCTCTTCAAATGTAATCTGACTTATCTCTCATTTTTAGTTTTTAAGTAACTGCTTTTAGTTCAGTAATTGACTATACTTTGGCTCCAATTGAAGCTCAATGAAACAATAATTCTTAAGATAGTATTTTGTAAATAAAGATGGTTTACGTAAGAATCTTATGAGTCAATTATCCCTATTTTATGTTATTCCAGAGAACAGCATTTAATCTGATGAAGCCACTCTTACATAAAGAAGAATGGGAGTTCTAGGCACTTGTAATCTAGATGATGGAAATATCTTTTAAACTCCCAACAAAGAAGTGTATTTTGAATGACTATAGCAATTGTAAAGTGACTTTAGGCTTAATGAAAAAGTGTCACTGATTTAGAGACTGGTTGGGCATTTCAGCTAGTTTTTCCATATCAGAATATCTAGAGCATGGGAGGACTAAAGGAGAGAACACAACTAAACATGTCACGGAAACAGGAGATCTCAACTACAAAGAAAAATGAAGACCTCTTTTTTATATTGGTTCCTTAAAACCTTACATAGCTCTTGAGATACCATATTTCCTACATTAGATTCAAGTGAGTTATGAACTCCCATTTTGACCCCATATACAGATTGCACAATCACATTGTTTACACATCCACGTTTTTACAAAATGCCATGTTAGTAACTGTTGTATTCTGCTGCCTTTTCTAGCCTCTACTATCCCCCCTCTCCTGCCCTCCCATCCTCTCTCTCTATCCCGTCTGCTGTAATTTAACGTTTGGGAATTGGAAACCACACTTTAAACTCACTCTCCTCCCCTTTTTCCCTTCTGTCAAATTTCTCATCATCTTCTTCTATTTCTCCTCCTCCTCCTCCTCTTCCTCCTCCTCCTTATACCTTTAATTCATTCATCATACACTCATGCATTGGTTCATTCATTCCTTTCCCGTATGGTGTTGGGGATCCAACTCAGGACCTTTGAAAGTGTGAAGCCAGCACTCTAGTGCTGAGCCAAAACCCCAGCACCTGTCTTTTTGATTTTATGACTGTTTATATGAAATTCAGAATCGCATTCTGCTATGGTTCACTGATATGTGGATTGACCTAGTCCTTGTTTTCTGGGAGACTTTTGGAAAATATACATGAATTATTGGGAGGTTGAAATGAAGAAACAAAGAGGAAATTCCCCAATTTCTTATTCTTAGATTCCATACTCTGACTCTGCCTACCTACTGTAAAAACTTTTAAACTCTTACTCCCCATTTCTATATCATTGCCAACAAGTGAACGTTCACTGCCCTACAACAAACCAGAGAACTCACATTGAACCATGTTTCCCCAGTAGAGACCAAGACACAATACTTATTAAAAAAATACCCTAGTTATGAATTAGTAGGTAAAGCTTTATTTGAGTGTTAAATGTGCTCTAATTATGTGTTTGTGTGTGTGTTGATGTGTGTGGTGTGTGGGTGTGTGTGCTTGTGTGTAAAACAAGCACTGAGGTGTAAAATAAATGCAGCATTGCAACGGCCTTCTTAAAAATAAGAAGCAACTTTATCACATTTGAAGCCCAGTGAAGAATCTGCCTGATACTTAACCTACAATTAATTGAAATGTGAAAACTTCAGGCCTAGAAAAACAAAGCCAACATACATACTGAATCTAATCAGTCTGTCTCACCTGTTTTCTAATCACTCCTTTAAATAAACCTAAATTGCCAGCATAAAACATCAGTTGTTCTAAACGAATGGACGGATGTCCCCCGTCATGGGCTGTGTAAAATACATGGAGGATCCGGCACTGCTTGTTATCTAGAATGACTTCTGCCTGAACTACTATTGGAGAATGGTTGCTGATATACTGCGGTTCTTATACCAGTAAACTGGAATGAAGGTAATTTCAGGCTGCAAAGGAATCAATTGATTTTACTAACAGGTTTTTGGAAAACACTGCCATGAAAAATTATCAATATGTTCATAAAGGCATCTACATGTCTCTTCACAAGGGTTTTACTCAATGGGGGAGGTGGTGAGGTCTGGATATAACTGAACTGTCCATTAGTAGGTAGAACAATATAATGGGAATCAGAGTGCACATTCCGGTTTGAACTCAATCTAGGTAACATGGATTCATCTCTGTGTAATAGGCCTGCTTCTGGAAAACACAATGTAGAGCTCCAAAAGCAGAACGATTCTTTCAGAATACCATGTTATGTTTGTAAATAGATAGACAGATAGATATACAGGAATCAAAAATCTGAAAACGGTCCGGAAGTGTACATTTCAATAACTTACAATGTCAGTAGTGGGGGATTAATAGCAGATCAAGAAGACTGTGTCTGCATGCGAAATGGTTCAATTTCTGAAAGAGTTTTTTAAATGAAAATGGACAGAAAATTGAAAGGGTTACAGTAAGTGTTGAGGAGTGACTTGGCAAAAGGAGCACAGAGGTGAGAAAGAATTAAGTAGAGTTCAATAGAACCAGGTATAATTTCTGTACACATGACTCCATGAACAGGAGCAAAGGGGACACTTCAAGAAATCATAGGACTAAGGAGAGATCAGGATTAGGAGGGTTTGTACTAGTCTAGAAATGCTGACCTGAAAACCAATTAAGTTTTCAACTCCTTCTTTGGAGGAACATTAGCTGTGCCGTGCTTTTCATAAATGACTTGTCATAACTGATTTATGCCCATGTTAGCAACTCTTCTGAAATTACTTTGAAAGTAGACTAATGTGAGAGTTTCTCTTTAGAGATAATTCAAGTGACTTGCATAGGAAGTGGCAGCAGGTCTGGGGATGTTGTAGCTCAGTGGCAGTGACCTTGCCTAGCTTGGGGCTGGCCTGCCATGGACTTTCACCCCAAACACTTGCAAGAAAAGAAAAGGGAGGGAGGGGGAGAGAGAAAGTTGGAAGGGAGGAAGGCAAAGTTGGAGGGATGCAGGGAGGTAGAAAAGAAGGAAGAAGAAAAGGAGAAAACCCAGGAAGGGAGGAAGGAAGCAAGGAAGGTAGGAAATAGGGAGAGCACAAGGGCAGGGAAAGGACTGAGTCACTCAAACAAAAGGCAAGGGACACAAAGACCAATAGAGGCCATAAAAGCTGTTTGAACAGTTTAGTCAGCTTTAGAATTTGAGTGACATCAAACTGAATGTTATTATGACTGGATGGAATCTTCCTACTAACCCCGCCTTGGCCTGGCCTAAACCAAATCAAGGGGTGGGTGGCATGGAGAGGAATTCTCTCTGGCTGGAGTGGGAGGGACCTAAACCTGTGGCACATGAGGATGCACTGGGTAGGGAAGCGGACAAGACTCCCCTGATGGGCAGTTGAGCACAACAAGGCTCCTGGGAGCCTTTGATCATGGCTCCCACCGCCATACGCCCACCACCCACCATACGCTCAGCCCCTGAAGGGGATCACAGTGGTCTGCTCCGTTGCCTGGTGCAGGTTGGAGTTCCTGACCAAACACCTGAGTGTCCACAGCCTGTGTTGGCCTGCCTGGGCAGGCTGTGGTTGTGGTGGCAAGAGCCAAAGCTGTCTTGGCGTGATGGAGGAGCCAAGGGCTGCCTCTCAGCCATCCTAGTGGGTGGTTCTGGAAGAAGCACCCAGGGTTGTGGCAGCATTGTCCGAAGACATGAAGCCAGGCCATCTTCCTTATGGCTTTCCTTGGGAGTTGGTGATGTGTACAGCTCTTGGATTTTTTGCTGTTCTCTCACTTTTCTGGAGAGGTTTTCAGTCGGTTCGTAGCAGGCTTTACGTGGGAAGAGAAAAAAGGCTGGCTCTAAATCTTGCTGGACTTATTGAGGCAAAATGTGGACTTCTTGAAAGAGTGAGCCTTGTTGAAAAAGAACATGAAGGCTTAGAATCATCTTTAAAGGATTGCAGGTTTGAGAAGGGTTCAAGAGAAGCACAACAGCTGGAGGCAACCGACGAAAAGCTGCATAGGCCCGAATCCAGCCACGGCGTTGAAATGCTCTTTCTAGAAGAAGAGCTCAAAGCACAGAAGGCTCAACATGGTCAACAGGATGAAACGATGGCGCATCTATCAAGAAGGATACAGTCCCTCCAAGGTGAATCTGAATCCCTCAGATCACAAATAGCTGAAGCTAAAACAAACTGGAGACTCTTTCAAGTGAATGAGGAAGAACTGAAGCTGGCAATCAAAGAGGTTTTGAATGAAGGATCCCTACTTCCGCCAACGCAGAGACCAACAATACAAGGAGAAGCTGAAGCACAGAGGCAACAAGGAGGTGTCCAATATAAAGCAAAAATCATATTAGAGGACTCTAAAGTAGCTGGAGAACAAGTTCTAAGGGACACAGAAAATCACATGGAGTCTCTGAGTGAATGCTTGCTGAAGATGAAGGATAGATCTTCTCCAAGCCTGGGAGCCCAAAGGGATGGTGGTCACCGGGAACTGGGAAAGACGAGTGAACCCGAAATTGGTGCTCACTTGGAGGATGAGTCCAAAGGAGCTTTGAGGAACCTGGTTTATGGTGATAAGCTAACGGCCTCCTTAGAAATCTTGGAAGGAGGAAGAAATCAAAAATGTACTTTCTCATCTGAAGTGGAGAAAACCACGGAAGACCTTACAGAACACCTTAAAAGTCTGCAGACTGAACAGGCATCCTTGCAGTCAGAAAATGCACAGCTGGAAAGTGAGAACGAGACCCTACAGAAGAACTTTCAAGTCATGATGGAACGCTATCAAGAAAATATGATGAAACTGCACAGGAAATTAAGAGTGGAGGAAAACTGCCGTGTGGAGCAAAAGGAGAAACTTTCCAAAGTCGAAGAAAAGATGAGCCATACAATAAAAGAGCTGGAGACCTACAGAAAGAGAGCGCAATATCTTGAAGAACAATTGCAGAGTACCATTCGTTCCTGTCTGGGGAAGATTATTTCCTCTGAGAAAGAAGCACATGCTAGTGAGTTGGCAGCTCGGATTGCTGAAAGAAACCTCAGTTATTTCTGGAAACAAAATGCACGCAACAGACAGAAATTAACTGAGAAGGAGCTTAGATTTGAACTTGTAGAAAAAGATCCCTATGATGCACTGGATGTTTCCAACTCAGCAATGGGCAGAAAGCCTTCTCCAAATGGGCCCTCACCAATAGGTCACCCTTCATCTGAAAGGAGACCTCCTCATTCTGAAAAGACTGGTCCACTCACACTCTCACCTTTCACTCCAGTGGGAGGAGGAAGAGGGTCAAGGGGCCCTGGAGAATCCTCTGGACCATGCGACTAGCAGTAAAGGAAGAGAATCCAGCTGTCATAAGTTCACTGATTTTCAGAGAGCACCTTCTCAGACTGGGCCCCTCTCTCCTCCAGGGGAACAGGCCAGCAGGCTGATGATCCCTCCGCCAGGCCAACCATATTCTTCTGATGCACGTCTTCCTCTACAAAGGCAAGATAGGTTTTACTCAAATTGTGGTAGAGCATCGGGACCAGCAGAACACAGAATTCCTAATAGGCCTCCTTTGGACTCTGATGTGCCTGATTCACCTCTCCATGCTGAAAACCAAGCAACTGGCTCTGGCTCTGTGTTGGCACCTTTCCCTCCAGTCAGAGGTGCCTTGTTTCCAGTTGACCCAAGGAGTCAGTTCATGAGAAGAGGACCTTTTTTTTCAACCAAACAAGAAACCTCATGCTGTTGCTCTCTTCAAATGTAATCTGACTTATCTCTCATTTTTAGTTTTTAAGTAACTGCTTTTAGTTCAGTAATTGACTATACTTTGGCTCCAATTGAAGCTCAATGAAACAATAATTCTTAAGATAGTATTTTGTAAATAAAGATGGTTTACGTAAGAATCTTATGAGTCAATTATCCCTATTTTATGTTATTCCAGAGAACAGCATTTAATCTGATGAAGCCACTCTTACATAAAGAAGAATGGGAGTTCTAGGCACTTGTAATCTAGATGATGGAAATATCTTTTAAACTCCCAACAAAGAAGTGTATTTTGAATGACTATAGCAATTGTAAAGTGACTTTAGGCTTAATGAAAAAGTGTCACTGATTTAGAGACTGGTTGGGCATTTCAGCTAGTTTTTCCATATCAGAATATCTAGAGCATGGGAGGACTAAAGGAGAGAACACAACTAAACATGTCACGGAAACAGGAGATCTCAACTACAAAGAAAAATGAAGACCTCTTTTTTATATTGGTTCCTTAAAACCTTACATAGCTCTTGAGATACCATATTTCCTACATTAGATTCAAGTGAGTTATGAACTCCCATTTTGACCCCATATACAGATTGCACAATCACATTGTTTACACATCCACGTTTTTACAAAATGCCATGTTAGTAACTGTTGTATTCTGCTGCCTTTTCTAGCCTCTACTATCCCCCCTCTCCTGCCCTCCCATCCTCTCTCTCTATCCCGTCTGCTGTAATTTAACGTTTGGGAATTGGAAACCACACTTTAAACTCACTCTCCTCCCCTTTTTCCCTTCTGTCAAATTTCTCATCATCTTCTTCTATTTCTCCTCCTCCTCCTCCTCTTCCTCCTCCTCCTTATACCTTTAATTCATTCATCATACACTCATGCATTGGTTCATTCATTCCTTTCCCGTATGGTGTTGGGGATCCAACTCAGGACCTTTGAAAGTGTGAAGCCAGCACTCTAGTGCTGAGCCAAAACCCCAGCACCTGTCTTTTTGATTTTATGACTGTTTATATGAAATTCAGAATCGCATTCTGCTATGGTTCACTGATATGTGGATTGACCTAGTCCTTGTTTTCTGGGAGACTTTTGGAAAATATACATGAATTATTGGGAGGTTGAAATGAAGAAACAAAGAGGAAATTCCCCAATTTCTTATTCTTAGATTCCATACTCTGACTCTGCCTACCTACTGTAAAAACTTTTAAACTCTTACTCCCCATTTCTATATCATTGCCAACAAGTGAACGTTCACTGCCCTACAACAAACCAGAGAACTCACATTGAACCATGTTTCCCCAGTAGAGACCAAGACACAATACTTATTAAAAAAATACCCTAGTTATGAATTAGTAGGTAAAGCTTTATTTGAGTGTTAAATGTGCTCTAATTATGTGTTTGTGTGTGTGTTGATGTGTGTGGTGTGTGGGTGTGTGTGCTTGTGTGTAAAACAAGCACTGAGGTGTAAAATAAATGCAGCATTGCAACGGCCTTCTTAAAAATAAGAAGCAACTTTATCACATTTGAAGCCCAGTGAAGAATCTGCCTGATACTTAACCTACAATTAATTGAAATGTGAAAACTTCAGGCCTAGAAAAACAAAGCCAACATACATACTGAATCTAATCAGTCTGTCTCACCTGTTTTCTAATCACTCCTTTAAATAAACCTAAATTGCCAGCATAAAACATCAGTTGTTCTAAACGAATGGACGGATGTCCCCCGTCATGGGCTGTGTAAAATACATGGAGGATCCGGCACTGCTTGTTATCTAGAATGACTTCTGCCTGAACTACTATTGGAGAATGGTTGCTGATATACTGCGGTTCTTATACCAGTAAACTGGAATGAAGGTAATTTCAGGCTGCAAAGGAATCAATTGATTTTACTAACAGGTTTTTGGAAAACACTGCCATGAAAAATTATCAATATGTTCATAAAGGCATCTACATGTCTCTTCACAAGGGTTTTACTCAATGGGGGAGGTGGTGAGGTCTGGATATAACTGAACTGTCCATTAGTAGGTAGAACAATATAATGGGAATCAGAGTGCACATTCCGGTTTGAACTCAATCTAGGTAACATGGATTCATCTCTGTGTAATAGGCCTGCTTCTGGAAAACACAATGTAGAGCTCCAAAAGCAGAACGATTCTTTCAGAATACCATGTTATGTTTGTAAATAGATAGACAGATAGATATACAGGAATCAAAAATCTGAAAACGGTCCGGAAGTGTACATTTCAATAACTTACAATGTCAGTAGTGGGGGATTAATAGCAGATCAAGAAGACTGTGTCTGCATGCGAAATGGTTCAATTTCTGAAAGAGTTTTTTAAATGAAAATGGACAGAAAATTGAAAGGGTTACAGTAAGTGTTGAGGAGTGACTTGGCAAAAGGAGCACAGAGGTGAGAAAGAATTAAGTAGAGTTCAATAGAACCAGGTATAATTTCTGTACACATGACTCCATGAACAGGAGCAAAGGGGACACTTCAAGAAATCATAGGACTAAGGAGAGATCAGGATTAGGAGGGTTTGTACTAGTCTAGAAATGCTGACCTGAAAACCAATTAAGTTTTCAACTCCTTCTTTGGAGGAACATTAGCTGTGCCGTGCTTTTCATAAATGACTTGTCATAACTGATTTATGCCCATGTTAGCAACTCTTCTGAAATTACTTTGAAAGTAGACTAATGTGAGAGTTTCTCTTTAGAGATAATTCAAGTGACTTGCATAGGAAGTGGCAGCAGGTCTGGGGATGTTGTAGCTCAGTGGCAGTGACCTTGCCTAGCTTGGGGCTGGCCTGCCATGGACTTTCACCCCAAACACTTGCAAGAAAAGAAAAGGGAGGGAGGGGGAGAGAGAAAGTTGGAAGGGAGGAAGGCAAAGTTGGAGGGATGCAGGGAGGTAGAAAAGAAGGAAGAAGAAAAGGAGAAAACCCAGGAAGGGAGGAAGGAAGCAAGGAAGGTAGGAAATAGGGAGAGCACAAGGGCAGGGAAAGGACTGAGTCACTCAAACAAAAGGCAAGGGACACAAAGACCAATAGAGGCCATAAAAGCTGTTTGAACAGTTTAGTCAGCTTTAGAATTTGAGTGACATCAAACTGAATGTTATTATGACTGGATGGAATCTTCCTACTAACCCCGCCTTGGCCTGGCCTAAACCAAATCAAGGGGTGGGTGGCATGGAGAGGAATTCTCTCTGGCTGGAGTGGGAGGGACCTAAACCTGTGGCACATGAGGATGCACTGGGTAGGGAAGCGGACAAGACTCCCCTGATGGGCAGTTGAGCACAACAAGGCTCCTGGGAGCCTTTGATCATGGCTCCCACCGCCATACGCCCACCACCCACCATACGCTCAGCCCCTGAAGGGGATCACAGTGGTCTGCTCCGTTGCCTGGTGCAGGTTGGAGTTCCCGACCAAACACCTGAGTGTCCACAGCCTGTGTTGGCCTGCCTGGGCAGGCTGTGGTTGTGGTGGCAAGAGCCAAAGCTGTCTTGGCGTGATGGAGGAGCCAAGGGCTGCCTCTCAGCCATCCTAGTGGGTGGTTCTGGAAGAAGCACCCAGGGTTGTGGCAGCATTGTCCGAAGACATGAAGCCAGGCCATCTTCCTTATGGCTTTCCTTGGGAGTTGGTGATGTGTACAGCTCTTGGATTTTTTGCTGTTCTCTCACTTTTCTGGAGAGGTTTTCAGTCGGTTCGTAGCAGGCTTTACGTGGGAAGAGAAAAAAGGCTGGCTCTAAATCTTGCTGGACTTATTGAGGCAAAATGTGGACTTCTTGAAAAAGTGAGCCTTGTTGAAAAAGAACATGAAGGCTTAGAATCATCTTTAAAGGATTGCAGGTTTGAGAAGGGTTCAAGAGAAGCACAACAGCTGGAGGCAACCGACGAAAAGCTGCATAGGCCCGAATCCAGCCACGGCGTTGAAATGCTCTTTCTAGAAGAAGAGCTCAAAGCACAGAAGGCTCAACATGGTCAACAGGATGAAACGATGGCGCATCTATCAAGAAGGATACAGTCCCTCCAAGGTGAATCTGAATCCCTCAGATCACAAATAGCTGAAGCTAAAACAAACTGGAGACTCTTTCAAGTGAATGAAGAAGAACTGAAGCTGGCAATCAAAGAGGTTTTGAATGAAGGATCCCTACTTCCGCCAACGCAGAGACCAACAATACAAGGAGAAGCTGAAGCACAGAGGCAACAAGGAGGTGTCCAATATAAAGCAAAAATCATATTAGAGGACTCTAAAGTAGCTGGAGAACAAGTTCTAAGGGACACAGAAAATCACATGGAGTCTCTGAGTGAATGCTTGCTGAAGATGAAGGATAGATCTTCTCCAAGCCTGGGAGCCCAAAGGGATGGTGGTCACCGGGAACTGGGAAAGACGAGTGAACCCGAAATTGGTGCTCACTTGGAGGATGAGTCCAAAGGAGCTTTGAGGAACCTGGTTTATGGTGATAAGCTAACGGCCTCCTTAGAAATCTTGGAAGGAGGAAGAAATCAAAAATGTACTTTCTCATCTGAAGTGGAGAAAACCACGGAAGACCTTACAGAACACCTTAAAAGTCTGCAGACTGAACAGGCATCCTTGCAGTCAGAAAATGCACAGCTGCAAAGTGAGAACGAGACCCTACAGAAGAACTTTCAAGTCATGATGGAACGCTATCAAGAAAATATGATGAAACTGCACAGGAAATTAAGAGTGGAGGAAAACTGCCGTGTGGAGCAAAAGGAGAAACTTTCCAAAGTCGAAGAAAAGATGAGCCATACAATAAAAGAGCTGGAGACCTACAGAAAGAGAGCCCAATATCTTGAAGAACAATTGCAGAGTACCATTCGTTCCTGTCTGGGGAAGATTATTTCCTCTGAGAAAGAAGCACATGCCAGTGAGTTGGCAGCTCGGATTGCTGAAAGAAACCTCAGTTATTTCTGGAAACAAAATGCACGCAACAGACAGAAATTAACTGAGAAGGAGCTTAGATTTGAACTTGTAGAAAAAGATCCCTATGATGCACTGGATGTTTCCAACTCAGCAATGGGCAGAAAGCCTTCTCCAAATGGGCCCTCACCAATAGGTCACCCTTCATCTGAAAGGAGACCTCCTCATTCTGAAAAGACTGGTCCACTCACACTCTCACCTTTCACTCCAGTGGGAGGAGGAAGAGGGTCAAGGGGCCCTGGAGAATCCTCTGGACCATGCGACTAGCAGTAAAGGAAGAGAATCCAGCTGTCATAAGTTCACTGATTTTCAGAGAGCACCTTCTCAGACTGGGCCCCTCTCTCCTCCAGGGGAACAGGCCAGCAGGCTGATGATCCCTCCGCCAGGCCAACCATATTCTTCTGATGCACGTCTTCCTCTACAAAGGCAAGATAGGTTTTACTCAAATTGTGGTAGAGCATCGGGACCAGCAGAACACAGAATTCCTAATAGGCCTCCTTTGGACTCTGATGTGCCTGATTCACCTCTCCATGCTGAAAACCAAGCAACTGGCTCTGGCTCTGTGTTGGCACCTTTCCCTCCAGTCAGAGGTGCCTTGTTTCCAGTTGACCCAAGGAGTCAGTTCATGAGAAGAGGACCTTTTTTTTCAACCAAACAAGAAACCTCATGCTGTTGCTCTCTTCAAATGTAATCTGACTTATCTCTCATTTTTAGTTTTTAAGTAACTGCTTTTAGTTCAGTAATTGACTATACTTTGGCTCCAATTGAAGCTCAATGAAACAATAATTCTTAAGATAGTATTTTGTAAATAAAGATGGTTTACGTAAGAATCTTATGAGTCAATTATCCCTATTTTATGTTATTCCAGAGAACAGCATTTAATCTGATGAAGCCACTCTTACATAAAGAAGAATGGGAGTTCTAGGCACTTGTAATCTAGATGATGGAAATATCTTTTAAACTCCCAACAAAGAAGTGTATTTTGAATGACTATAGCAATTGTAAAGTGACTTTAGGCTTAATGAAAAAGTGTCACTGATTTAGAGACTGGTTGGGCATTTCAGCTAGTTTTTCCATATCAGAATATCTAGAGCATGGGAGGACTAAAGGAGAGAACACAACTAAACATGTCACGGAAACAGGAGATCTCAACTACAAAGAAAAATGAAGACCTCTTTTTTATATTGGTTCCTTAAAACCTTACATAGCTCTTGAGATACCATATTTCCTACATTAGATTCAAGTGAGTTATGAACTCCCATTTTGACCCCATATACAGATTGCACAATCACATTGTTTACACATCCACGTTTTTACAAAATGCCATGTTAGTAACTGTTGTATTCTGCTGCCTTTTCTAGCCTCTACTATCCCCCCTCTCCTGCCCTCCCATCCTCTCTCTCTATCCCGTCTGCTGTAATTTAACGTTTGGGAATTGGAAACCACACTTTAAACTCACTCTCCTCCCCTTTTTCCCTTCTGTCAAATTTCTCATCATCTTCTTCTATTTCTCCTCCTCCTCCTCCTCTTCCTCCTCCTCCTTATACCTTTAATTCATTCATCATACACTCATGCATTGGTTCATTCATTCCTTTCCCGTATGGTGTTGGGGATCCAACTCAGGACCTTTGAAAGTGTGAAGCCAGCACTCTAGTGCTGAGCCAAAACCCCAGCACCTGTCTTTTTGATTTTATGACTGTTTATATGAAATTCAGAATCGCATTCTGCTATGGTTCACTGATATGTGGATTGACCTAGTCCTTGTTTTCTGGGAGACTTTTGGAAAATATACATGAATTATTGGGAGGTTGAAATGAAGAAACAAAGAGGAAATTCCCCAATTTCTTATTCTTAGATTCCATACTCTGACTCTGCCTACCTACTGTAAAAACTTTTAAACTCTTACTCCCCATTTCTATATCATTGCCAACAAGTGAACGTTCACTGCCCTACAACAAACCAGAGAACTCACGTTGAACCATGTTTCCCCAGTAGAGACCAAGACACAATACTTATTAAAAAAATACCCTAGTTATGAATTAGTAGGTAAAGCTTTATTTGAGTGTTAAATGTGCTCTAATTATGTGTTTGTGTGTGTGTTGATGTGTGTGGTGTGTGGGTGTGTGTGCTTGTGTGTAAAACAAGCACTGAGGTGTAAAATAAATGCAGCATTGCAACGGCCTTCTTAAAAATAAGAAGCAACTTTATCACATTTGAAGCCCAGTGAAGAATCTGCCTGATACTTAACCTACAATTAATTGAAATGTGAAAACTTCAGGCCTAGAAAAACAAAGCCAACATACATACTGAATCTAATCAGTCTGTCTCACCTGTTTTCTAATCACTCCTTTAAATAAACCTAAATTGCCAGCATAAAACATCAGTTGTTCTAAACGAATGGACGGATGTCCCCCGTCATGGGCTGTGTAAAATACATGGAGGATCCGGCACTGCTTGTTATCTAGAATGACTTCTGCCTGAACTACTATTGGAGAATGGTTGCTGATATACTGCGGTTCTTATACCAGTAAACTGGAATGAAGGTAATTTCAGGCTGCAAAGGAATCAATTGATTTTACTAACAGGTTTTTGGAAAACACTGCCATGAAAAATTATCAATATGTTCATAAAGGCATCTACATGTCTCTTCACAAGGGTTTTACTCAATGGGGGAGGTGGTGAGGTCTGGATATAACTGAACTGTCCATTAGTAGGTAGAACAATATAATGGGAATCAGAGTGCACATTCCGGTTTGAACTCAATCTAGGTAACATGGATTCATCTCTGTGTAATAGGCCTGCTTCTGGAAAACACAGTGTAGAGCTCCAAAAGCAGAACGATTCTTTCAGAATACCATGTTATGTTTGTAAATAGATAGACAGATAGATATACAGGAATCAAAAATCTGAAAACGGTCCGGAAGTGTACATTTCAATAACTTACAATGTCAGTAGTGGGGGATTAATAGCAGATCAAGAAGACTGTGTCTGCATGCGAAATGGTTCAATTTCTGAAAGAGTTTTTTAAATGAAAATGGACAGAAAATTGAAAGGGTTACAGTAAGTGTTGAGGAGTGACTTGGCAAAAGGAGCACAGAGGTGAGAAAGAATTAAGTAGAGTTCAATAGAACCAGGTATAATTTCTGTACACATGACTCCATGAACAGGAGCAAAGGGGACACTTCAAGAAATCATAGGACTAAGGAGAGATCAGGATTAGGAGGGTTTGTACTAGTCTAGAAATGCTGACCTGAAAACCAATTAAGTTTTCAACTCCTTCTTTGGAGGAACATTAGCTGTGCCGTGCTTTTCATAAATGACTTTTCATAACTGATTTATGCCCATGTTAGCAACTCTTCTGAAATTACTTTGAAAGTAGACTAATGTGAGAGTTTCTCTTTAGAGATAATTCAAGTGACTTGCATAGGAAGTGGCAGCAGGTCTGGGGATGTTGTAGCTCAGTGGCAGTGACCTTGCCTAGCTTGGGGCTGGCCTGCCATGGACTTTCACCCCAAACACTTGCAAGAAAAGAAAAGGGAGGGAGGGGGAGAGAGAAAGTTGGAAGGGAGGAAGGCAAAGTTGGAGGGATGCAGGGAGGTAGAAAAGAAGGAAGAAGAAAAGGAGAAAACCCAGGAAGGGAGGAAGGAAGCAAGGAAGGTAGGAAATAGGGAGAGCACAAGGGCAGGGAAAGGACTGAGTCACTCAAACAAAAGGCAAGGGACACAAAGACCAATAGAGGCCATAAAAGCTGTTTGAACAGTTTAGTCAGCTTTAGAATTTGAGTGACATCAAACTGAATGTTATTATGACTGGATGGAATCTTCCTACTAACCCCGCCTTGGCCTGGCCTAAACCAAATCAAGGGGTGGGTGGCATGGAGAGGAATTCTCTCTGGCTGGAGTGGGAGGGACCTAAACCTGTGGCACATGAGGATGCACTGGGTAGGGAAGCGGACAAGACTCCCCTGATGGGCAGTTGAGCACAACAAGGCTCCTGGGAGCCTTTGATCATGGCTCCCACTGCCATACGCCCACCACCCACCATACGCTCAGCCCCTGAAGGGGATCACAGTGGTCTGCTCCGTTGCCTGGTGCAGGTTGGAGTTCCCGACCAAACACCTGAGTGTCCACAGCCTGTGTTGGCCTGCCTGGGCAGGCTGTGGTTGTGGTGGCAAGAGCCAAAGCTGTCTTGGCGTGATGGAGGAGCCAAGGGCTGCCTCTCAGCCATCCTAGTGGGTGGTTCTGGAAGAAGCACCCAGGGTTGTGGCAGCATTGTCCGAAGACATGAAGCCAGGCCATCTTCCTTATGGCTTTCCTTGGGAGTTGGTGATGTGTACAGCTCTTGGATTTTTTGCTGTTCTCTCACTTTTCTGGAGAGGTTTTCAGTCGGTTCGTAGCAGGCTTTACGTGGGAAGAGAAAAAAGGCTGGCTCTAAATCTTGCTGGACTTATTGAGGCAAAATGTGGACTTCTTGAAAGAGTGAGCCTTGTTGAAAAAGAACATGAAGGCTTAGAATCATCTTTAAAGGATTGCAGGTTTGAGAAGGGTTCAAGAGAAGCACAACAGCTGGAGGCAACCGACGAAAAGCTGCATAGGCCCGAATCCAGCCACGGCGTTGAAATGCTCTTTCTAGAAGAAGAGCTCAAAGCACAGAAGGCTCAACATGGTCAACAGGATGAAACGATGGCGCATCTATCAAGAAGGATACAGTCCCTCCAAGGTGAATCTGAATCCCTCAGATCACAAATAGCTGAAGCTAAAACAAACTGGAGACTCTTTCAAGTGAATGAGGAAGAACTGAAGCTGGCAATCAAAGAGGTTTTGAATGAAGGATCCCTACTTCCGCCAACGCAGAGACCAACAATACAAGGAGAAGCTGAAGCACAGAGGCAACAAGGAGGTGTCCAATATAAAGCAAAAATCATATTAGAGGACTCTAAAGTAGCTGGAGAACAAGTTCTAAGGGACACAGAAAATCACATGGAGTCTCTGAGTGAATGCTTGCTGAAGATGAAGGATAGATCTTCTCCAAGCCTGGGAGCCCAAAGGGATGGTGGTCACCGGGAACTGGGAAAGACGAGTGAACCCGAAATTGGTGCTCACTTGGAGGATGAGTCCAAAGGAGCTTTGAGGAACCTGGTTTATGGTGATAAGCTAACGGCCTCCTTAGAAATCTTGGAAGGAGGAAGAAATCAAAAATGTACTTTCTCATCTGAAGTGGAGAAAACCACGGAAGACCTTACAGAACACCTTAAAAGTCTGCAGACTGAACAGGCATCCTTGCAGTCAGAAAATGCACAGCTGCAAAGTGAGAACGAGACCCTACAGAAGAACTTTCAAGTCATGATGGAACGCTATCAAGAAAATATGATGAAACTGCACAGGAAATTAAGAGTGGAGGAAAACTGCCGTGTGGAGCAAAAGGAGAAACTTTCCAAAGTCGAAGAAAAGATGAGCCATACAATAAAAGAGCTGGAGACCTACAGAAAGAGAGCCCAATATCTTGAAGAACAATTGCAGAGTACCATTCGTTCCTGTCTGGGGAAGATTATTTCCTCTGAGAAAGAAGCACATGCCAGTGAGTTGGCAGCTCGGATTGCTGAAAGAAACCTCAGTTATTTCTGGAAACAAAATGCACGCAACAGACAGAAATTAACTGAGAAGGAGCTTAGATTTGAACTTGTAGAAAAAGATCCCTATGATGCACTGGATGTTTCCAACTCAGCAATGGGCAGAAAGCCTTCTCCAAATGGGCCCTCACCAATAGGTCACCCTTCATCTGAAAGGAGACCTCCTCATTCTGAAAAGACTGGTCCACTCACACTCTCACCTTTCACTCCAGTGGGAGGAGGAAGAGGGTCAAGGGGCCCTGGAGAATCCTCTGGACCATGCGACTAGCAGTAAAGGAAGAGAATCCAGCTGTCATAAGTTCACTGATTTTCAGAGAGCACCTTCTCAGACTGGGCCCCTCTCTCCTCCAGGGGAACAGGCCAGCAGGCTGATGATCCCTCCGCCAGGCCAACCATATTCTTCTGATGCACGTCTTCCTCTACAAAGGCAAGATAGGTTTTACTCAAATTGTGGTAGAGCATCGGGACCAGCAGAACACAGAATTCCTAATAGGCCTCCTTTGGACTCTGATGTGCCTGATTCACCTCTCCATGCTGAAAACCAAGCAACTGGCTCTGGCTCTGTGTTGGCACCTTTCCCTCCAGTCAGAGGTGCCTTGTTTCCAGTTGACCCAAGGAGTCAGTTCATGAGAAGAGGACCTTTTTTTTCAACCAAACAAGAAACCTCATGCTGTTGCTCTCTTCAAATGTAATCTGACTTATCTCTCATTTTTAGTTTTTAAGTAACTGCTTTTAGTTCAGTAATTGACTATACTTTGGCTCCAATTGAAGCTCAATGAAACAATAATTCTTAAGATAGTATTTTGTAAATAAAGATGGTTTACGTAAGAATCTTATGAGTCAATTATCCCTATTTTATGTTATTCCAGAGAACAGCATTTAATCTGATGAAGCCACTCTTACATAAAGAAGAATGGGAGTTCTAGGCACTTGTAATCTAGATGATGGAAATATCTTTTAAACTCCCAACAAAGAAGTGTATTTTGAATGACTATAGCAATTGTAAAGTGACTTTAGGCTTAATGAAAAAGTGTCACTGATTTAGAGACTGGTTGGGCATTTCAGCTAGTTTTTCCATATCAGAATATCTAGAGCATGGGAGGACTAAAGGAGAGAACACAACTAAACATGTCACGGAAACAGGAGATCTCAACTACAAAGAAAAATGAAGACCTCTTTTTTATATTGGTTCCTTAAAACCTTACATAGCTCTTGAGATACCATATTTCCTACATTAGATTCAAGTGAGTTATGAACTCCCATTTTGACCCCATATACAGATTGCACAATCACATTGTTTACACATCCACGTTTTTACAAAATGCCATGTTAGTAACTGTTGTATTCTGCTGCCTTTTCTAGCCTCTACTATCCCCCCTCTCCTGCCCTCCCATCCTCTCTCTCTATCCCGTCTGCTGTAATTTAACGTTTGGGAATTGGAAACCACACTTTAAACTCACTCTCCTCCCCTTTTTCCCTTCTGTCAAATTTCTCATCATCTTCTTCTATTTCTCCTCCTCCTCCTCCTCTTCCTCCTCCTCCTTATACCTTTAATTCATTCATCATACACTCATGCATTGGTTCATTCATTCCTTTCCCGTATGGTGTTGGGGATCCAACTCAGGACCTTTGAAAGTGTGAAGCCAGCACTCTAGTGCTGAGCCAAAACCCCAGCACCTGTCTTTTTGATTTTATGACTGTTTATATGAAATTCAGAATCGCATTCTGCTATGGTTCACTGATATGTGGATTGACCTAGTCCTTGTTTTCTGGGAGACTTTTGGAAAATATACATGAATTATTGGGAGGTTGAAATGAAGAAACAAAGAGGAAATTCCCCAATTTCTTATTCTTAGATTCCATACTCTGACTCTGCCTACCTACTGTAAAAACTTTTAAACTCTTACTCCCCATTTCTATATCATTGCCAACAAGTGAACGTTCACTGCCCTACAACAAACCAGAGAACTCACGTTGAACCATGTTTCCCCAGTAGAGACCAAGACACAATACTTATTAAAAAAATACCCTAGTTATGAATTAGTAGGTAAAGCTTTATTTGAGTGTTAAATGTGCTCTAATTATGTGTTTGTGTGTGTGTTGATGTGTGTGGTGTGTGGGTGTGTGTGCTTGTGTGTAAAACAAGCACTGAGGTGTAAAATAAATGCAGCATTGCAACGGCCTTCTTAAAAATAAGAAGCAACTTTATCACATTTGAAGCCCAGTGAAGAATCTGCCTGATACTTAACCTACAATTAATTGAAATGTGAAAACTTCAGGCCTAGAAAAACAAAGCCAACATACATACTGAATCTAATCAGTCTGTCTCACCTGTTTTCTAATCACTCCTTTAAATAAACCTAAATTGCCAGCATAAAACATCAGTTGTTCTAAACGAATGGACGGATGTCCCCCGTCATGGGCTGTGTAAAATACATGGAGGATCCGGCACTGCTTGTTATCTAGAATGACTTCTGCCTGAACTACTATTGGAGAATGGTTGCTGATATACTGCGGTTCTTATACCAGTAAACTGGAATGAAGGTAATTTCAGGCTGCAAAGGAATCAATTGATTTTACTAACAGGTTTTTGGAAAACACTGCCATGAAAAATTATCAATATGTTCATAAAGGCATCTACATGTCTCTTCACAAGGGTTTTACTCAATGGGGGAGGTGGTGAGGTCTGGATATAACTGAACTGTCCATTAGTAGGTAGAACAATATAATGGGAATCAGAGTGCACATTCCGGTTTGAACTCAATCTAGGTAACATGGATTCATCTCTGTGTAATAGGCCTGCTTCTGGAAAACACAATGTAGAGCTCCAAAAGCAGAACGATTCTTTCAGAATACCATGTTATGTTTGTAAATAGATAGACAGATAGATATACAGGAATCAAAAATCTGAAAACGGTCCGGAAGTGTACATTTCAATAACTTACAATGTCAGTAGTGGGGGATTAATAGCAGATCAAGAAGACTGTGTCTGCATGCGAAATGGTTCAATTTCTGAAAGAGTTTTTTAAATGAAAATGGACAGAAAATTGAAAGGGTTACAGTAAGTGTTGAGGAGTAACTTGGCAAAAGGAGCACAGAGGTGAGAAAGAATTAAGTAGAGTTCAATAGAACCAGGTATAATTTCTGTACACATGACTCCATGAACAGGAGCAAAGGGGACACTTCAAGAAATCATAGGACTAAGGAGAGATCAGGATTAGGAGGGTTTGTACTAGTCTAGAAATGCTGACCTGAAAACCAATTAAGTTTTCAACTCCTTCTTTGGAGGAACATTAGCTGTGCCGTGCTTTTCATAAATGACTTGTCATAACTGATTTATGCCCATGTTAGCAACTCTTCTGAAATTACTTTGAAAGTAGACTAATGTGAGAGTTTCTCTTTAGAGATAATTCAAGTGACTTGCATAGGAAGTGGCAGCAGGTCTGGGGATGTTGTAGCTCAGTGGCAGTGACCTTGCCTAGCTTGGGGCTGGCCTGCCATGGACTTTCACCCCAAACACTTGCAAGAAAAGAAAAGGGAGGGAGGGGGAGAGAGAAAGTTGGAAGGGAGGAAGGCAAAGTTGGAGGGATGCAGGGAGGTAGAAAAGAAGGAAGAAGAAAAGGAGAAAACCCAGGAAGGGAGGAAGGAAGCAAGGAAGGTAGGAAATAGGGAGAGCACAAGGGCAGGGAAAGGACTGAGTCACTCAAACAAAAGGCAAGGGACACAAAGACCAATAGAGGCCATAAAAGCTGTTTGAACAGTTTAGTCAGCTTTAGAATTTGAGTGACATCAAACTGAATGTTATTATGACTGGATGGAATCTTCCTACTAACCCCGCCTTGGCCTGGCCTAAACCAAATCAAGGGGTGGGTGGCATGGAGAGGAATTCTCTCTGGCTGGAGTGGGAGGGACCTAAACCTGTGGCACATGAGGATGCACTGGGTAGGGAAGCGGACAAGACTCCCCTGATGGGCAGTTGAGCACAACAAGGCTCCTGGGAGCCTTTGATCATGGCTCCCACCGCCATACGCCCACCACCCACCATACGCTCAGCCCCTGAAGGGGATCACAGTGGTCTGCTCCGTTGCCTGGTGCAGGTTGGAGTTCCTGACCAAACACCTGAGTGTCCACAGCCTGTGTTGGCCTGCCTGGGCAGGCTGTGGTTGTGGTGGCAAGAGCCAAAGCTGTCTTGGCGTGATGGAGGAGCCAAGGGCTGCCTCTCAGCCATCCTAGTGGGTGGTTCTGGAAGAAGCACCCAGGGTTGTGGCAGCATTGTCCGAAGACATGAAGCCAGGCCATCTTCCTTATGGCTTTCCTTGGGAGTTGGTGATGTGTACAGCTCTTGGATTTTTTGCTGTTCTCTCACTTTTCTGGAGAGGTTTTCAGTCGGTTCGTAGCAGGCTTTACGTGGGAAGAGAAAAAAGGCTGGCTCTAAATCTTGCTGGACTTATTGAGGCAAAATGTGGACTTCTTGAAAGAGTGAGCCTTGTTGAAAAAGAACATGAAGGCTTAGAATCATCTTTAAAGGATTGCAGGTTTGAGAAGGGTTCAAGAGAAGCACAACAGCTGGAGGCAACCGACGAAAAGCTGCATAGGCCCGAATCCAGCCACGGCGTTGAAATGCTCTTTCTAGAAGAAGAGCTCAAAGCACAGAAGGCTCAACATGGTCAACAGGATGAAACGATGGCGCATCTATCAAGAAGGATACAGTCCCTCCAAGGTGAATCTGAATCCCTCAGATCACAAATAGCTGAAGCTAAAACAAACTGGAGACTCTTTCAAGTGAATGAGGAAGAACTGAAGCTGGCAATCAAAGAGGTTTTGAATGAAGGATCCCTACTTCCGCCAACGCAGAGACCAACAATACAAGGAGAAGCTGAAGCACAGAGGCAACAAGGAGGTGTCCAATATAAAGCAAAAATCATATTAGAGGACTCTAAAGTAGCTGGAGAACAAGTTCTAAGGGACACAGAAAATCACATGGAGTCTCTGAGTGAATGCTTGCTGAAGATGAAGGATAGATCTTCTCCAAGCCTGGGAGCCCAAAGGGATGGTGGTCACCGGGAACTGGGAAAGACGAGTGAACCCGAAATTGGTGCTCACTTGGAGGATGAGTCCAAAGGAGCTTTGAGGAACCTGGTTTATGGTGATAAGCTAACGGCCTCCTTAGAAATCTTGGAAGGAGGAAGAAATCAAAAATGTACTTTCTCATCTGAAGTGGAGAAAACCACGGAAGACCTTACAGAACACCTTAAAAGTCTGCAGACTGAACAGGCATCCTTGCAGTCAGAAAATGCACAGCTGCAAAGTGAGAACGAGACCCTACAGAAGAACTTTCAAGTCATGATGGAACGCTATCAAGAAAATATGATGAAACTGCACAGGAAATTAAGAGTGGAGGAAAACTGCCGTGTGGAGCAAAAGGAGAAACTTTCCAAAGTCGAAGAAAAGATGAGCCATACAATAAAAGAGCTGGAGACCTACAGAAAGAGAGCCCAATATCTTGAAGAACAATTGCAGAGTACCATTCGTTCCTGTCTGGGGAAGATTATTTCCTCTGAGAAAGAAGCACATGCCAGTGAGTTGGCAGCTCGGATTGCTGAAAGAAACCTCAGTTATTTCAGGAAACAAAATGCACGCAACAGACAGAAATTAACTGAGAAGGAGCTTAGATTTGAACTTGTAGAAAAAGATCCCTATGATGCACTGGATGTTTCCAACTCAGCAATGGGCAGAAAGCCTTCTCCAAATGGGCCCTCACCAATAGGTCACCCTTCATCTGAAAGGAGACCTCCTCATTCTGAAAAGACTGGTCCACTCACACTCTCACCTTTCACTCCAGTGGGAGGAGGAAGAGGGTCAAGGGGCCCTGGAGAATCCTCTGGACCATGCGACTAGCAGTAAAGGAAGAGAATCCAGCTGTCATAAGTTCACTGATTTTCAGAGAGCACCTTCTCAGACTGGGCCCCTCTCTCCTCCAGGGGAACAGGCCAGCAGGCTGATGATCCCTCCGCCAGGCCAACCATATTCTTCTGATGCACGTCTTCCTCTACAAAGGCAAGATAGGTTTTACTCAAATTGTGGTAGAGCATCGGGACCAGCAGAACACAGAATTCCTAATAGGCCTCCTTTGGACTCTGATGTGCCTGATTCACCTCTCCATGCTGAAAACCAAGCAACTGGCTCTGGCTCTGTGTTGGCACCTTTCCCTCCAGTCAGAGGTGCCTTGTTTCCAGTTGACCCAAGGAGTCAGTTCATGAGAAGAGGACCTTTTTTTTCAACCAAACAAGAAACCTCATGCTGTTGCTCTCTTCAAATGTAATCTGACTTATCTCTCATTTTTAGTTTTTAAGTAACTGCTTTTAGTTCAGTAATTGACTATACTTTGGCTCCAATTGAAGCTCAATGAAACAATAATTCTTAAGATAGTATTTTGTAAATAAAGATGGTTTACGTAAGAATCTTATGAGTCAATTATCCCTATTTTATGTTATTCCAGAGAACAGCATTTAATCTGATGAAGCCACTCTTACATAAAGAAGAATGGGAGTTCTAGGCACTTGTAATCTAGATGATGGAAATATCTTTTAAACTCCCAACAAAGAAGTGTATTTTGAATGACTATAGCAATTGTAAAGTGACTTTAGGCTTAATGAAAAAGTGTCACTGATTTAGAGACTGGTTGGGCATTTCAGCTAGTTTTTCCATATCAGAATATCTAGAGCATGGGAGGACTAAAGGAGAGAACACAACTAAACATGTCACGGAAACAGGAGATCTCAACTACAAAGAAAAATGAAGACCTCTTTTTTATATTGGTTCCTTAAAACCTTACATAGCTCTTGAGATACCATATTTCCTACATTAGATTCAAGTGAGTTATGAACTCCCATTTTGACCCCATATACAGATTGCACAATCACATTGTTTACACATCCACGTTTTTACAAAATGCCATGTTAGTAACTGTTGTATTCTGCTGCCTTTTCTAGCCTCTACTATCCCCCCTCTCCTGCCCTCCCATCCTCTCTCTCTATCCCGTCTGCTGTAATTTAACGTTTGGGAATTGGAAACCACACTTTAAACTCACTCTCCTCCCCTTTTTCCCTTCTGTCAAATTTCTCATCATCTTCTTCTATTTCTCCTCCTCCTCCTCCTCTTCCTCCTCCTCCTTATACCTTTAATTCATTCATCATACACTCATGCATTGGTTCATTCATTCCTTTCCCGTATGGTGTTGGGGATCCAACTCAGGACCTTTGAAAGTGTGAAGCCAGCACTCTAGTGCTGAGCCAAAACCCCAGCACCTGTCTTTTTGATTTTATGACTGTTTATATGAAATTCAGAATCGCATTCTGCTATGGTTCACTGATATGTGGATTGACCTAGTCCTTGTTTTCTGGGAGACTTTTGGAAAATATACATGAATTATTGGGAGGTTGAAATGAAGAAACAAAGAGGAAATTCCCCAATTTCTTATTCTTAGATTCCATACTCTGACTCTGCCTACCTACTGTAAAAACTTTTAAACTCTTACTCCCCATTTCTATATCATTGCCAACAAGTGAACGTTCACTGCCCTACAACAAACCAGAGAACTCACATTGAACCATGTTTCCCCAGTAGAGACCAAGACACAATACTTATTAAAAAAATACCCTAGTTATGAATTAGTAGGTAAAGCTTTATTTGAGTGTTAAATGTGCTCTAATTATGTGTTTGTGTGTGTGTTGATGTGTGTGGTGTGTGGGTGTGTGTGCTTGTGTGTAAAACAAGCACTGAGGTGTAAAATAAATGCAGCATTGCAACGGCCTTCTTAAAAATAAGAAGCAACTTTATCACATTTGAAGCCCAGTGAAGAATCTGCCTGATACTTAACCTACAATTAATTGAAATGTGAAAACTTCAGGCCTAGAAAAACAAAGCCAACATACATACTGAATCTAATCAGTCTGTCTCACCTGTTTTCTAATCACTCCTTTAAATAAACCTAAATTGCCAGCATAAAACATCAGTTGTTCTAAACGAATGGACGGATGTCCCCCGTCATGGGCTGTGTAAAATACATGGAGGATCCGGCACTGCTTGTTATCTAGAATGACTTCTGCCTGAACTACTATTGGAGAATGGTTGCTGATATACTGCGGTTCTTATACCAGTAAACTGGAATGAAGGTAATTTCAGGCTGCAAAGGAATCAATTGATTTTACTAACAGGTTTTTGGAAAACACTGCCATGAAAAATTATCAATATGTTCATAAAGGCATCTACATGTCTCTTCACAAGGGTTTTACTCAATGGGGGAGGTGGTGAGGTCTGGATATAACTGAACTGTCCATTAGTAGGTAGAACAATATAATGGGAATCAGAGTGCACATTCCGGTTTGAACTCAATCTAGGTAACATGGATTCATCTCTGTGTAATAGGCCTGCTTCTGGAAAACACAATGTAGAGCTCCAAAAGCAGAACGATTCTTTCAGAATACCATGTTATGTTTGTAAATAGATAGACAGATAGATATACAGGAATCAAAAATCTGAAAACGGTCCGGAAGTGTACATTTCAATAACTTACAATGTCAGTAGTGGGGGATTAATAGCAGATCAAGAAGACTGTGTCTGCATGCGAAATGGTTCAATTTCTGAAAGAGTTTTTTAAATGAAAATGGACAGAAAATTGAAAGGGTTACAGTAAGTGTTGAGGAGTGACTTGGCAAAAGGAGCACAGAGGTGAGAAAGAATTAAGTAGAGTTCAATAGAACCAGGTATAATTTCTGTACACATGACTCCATGAACAGGAGCAAAGGGGACACTTCAAGAAATCATAGGACTAAGGAGAGATCAGGATTAGGAGGGTTTGTACTAGTCTAGAAATGCTGACCTGAAAACCAATTAAGTTTTCAACTCCTTCTTTGGAGGAACATTAGCTGTGCCGTGCTTTTCATAAATGACTTGTCATAACTGATTTATGCCCATGTTAGCAACTCTTCTGAAATTACTTTGAAAGTAGACTAATGTGAGAGTTTCTCTTTAGAGATAATTCAAGTGACTTGCATAGGAAGTGGCAGCAGGTCTGGGGATGTTGTAGCTCAGTGGCAGTGACCTTGCCTAGCTTGGGGCTGGCCTGCCATGGACTTTCACCCCAAACACTTGCAAGAAAAGAAAAGGGAGGGAGGGGGAGAGAGAAAGTTGGAAGGGAGGAAGGCAAAGTTGGAGGGATGCAGGGAGGTAGAAAAGAAGGAAGAAGAAAAGGAGAAAACCCAGGAAGGGAGGAAGGAAGCAAGGAAGGTAGGAAATAGGGAGAGCACAAGGGCAGGGAAAGGACTGAGTCACTCAAACAAAAGGCAAGGGACACAAAGACCAATAGAGGCCATAAAAGCTGTTTGAACAGTTTAGTCAGCTTTAGAATTTGAGTGACATCAAACTGAATGTTATTATGACTGGATGGAATCTTCCTACTAACCCCGCCTTGGCCTGGCCTAAACCAAATCAAGGGGTGGGTGGCATGGAGAGGAATTCTCTCTGGCTGGAGTGGGAGGGACCTAAACCTGTGGCACATGAGGATGCACTGGGTAGGGAAGCGGACAAGACTCCCCTGATGGGCAGTTGAGCACAACAAGGCTCCTGGGAGCCTTTGATCATGGCTCCCACCGCCATACGCCCACCACCCACCATACGCTCAGCCCCTGAAGGGGATCACAGTGGTCTGCTCCGTTGCCTGGTGCAGGTTGGAGTTCCCGACCAAACACCTGAGTGTCCACAGCCTGTGTTGGCCTGCCTGGGCAGGCTGTGGTTGTGGTGGCAAGAGCCAAAGCTGTCTTGGCGTGATGGAGGAGCCAAGGGCTGCCTCTCAGCCATCCTAGTGGGTGGTTCTGGAAGAAGCACCCAGGGTTGTGGCAGCATTGTCCGAAGACATGAAGCCAGGCCATCTTCCTTATGGCTTTCCTTGGGAGTTGGTGATGTGTACAGCTCTTGGATTTTTTGCTGTTCTCTCACTTTTCTGGAGAGGTTTTCAGTCGGTTCGTAGCAGGCTTTACGTGGGAAGAGAAAAAAGGCTGGCTCTAAATCTTGCTGGACTTATTGAGGCAAAATGTGGACTTCTTGAAAAAGTGAGCCTTGTTGAAAAAGAACATGAAGGCTTAGAATCATCTTTAAAGGATTGCAGGTTTGAGAAGGGTTCAAGAGAAGCACAACAGCTGGAGGCAACCGACGAAAAGCTGCATAGGCCCGAATCCAGCCACGGCGTTGAAATGCTCTTTCTAGAAGAAGAGCTCAAAGCACAGAAGGCTCAACATGGTCAACAGGATGAAACGATGGCGCATCTATCAAGAAGGATACAGTCCCTCCAAGGTGAATCTGAATCCCTCAGATCACAAATAGCTGAAGCTAAAACAAACTGGAGACTCTTTCAAGTGAATGAAGAAGAACTGAAGCTGGCAATCAAAGAGGTTTTGAATGAAGGATCCCTACTTCCGCCAACGCAGAGACCAACAATACAAGGAGAAGCTGAAGCACAGAGGCAACAAGGAGGTGTCCAATATAAAGCAAAAATCATATTAGAGGACTCTAAAGTAGCTGGAGAACAAGTTCTAAGGGACACAGAAAATCACATGGAGTCTCTGAGTGAATGCTTGCTGAAGATGAAGGATAGATCTTCTCCAAGCCTGGGAGCCCAAAGGGATGGTGGTCACCGGGAACTGGGAAAGACGAGTGAACCCGAAATTGGTGCTCACTTGGAGGATGAGTCCAAAGGAGCTTTGAGGAACCTGGTTTATGGTGATAAGCTAACGGCCTCCTTAGAAATCTTGGAAGGAGGAAGAAATCAAAAATGTACTTTCTCATCTGAAGTGGAGAAAACCACGGAAGACCTTACAGAACACCTTAAAAGTCTGCAGACTGAACAGGCATCCTTGCAGTCAGAAAATGCACAGCTGCAAAGTGAGAACGAGACCCTACAGAAGAACTTTCAAGTCATGATGGAACGCTATCAAGAAAATATGATGAAACTGCACAGGAAATTAAGAGTGGAGGAAAACTGCCGTGTGGAGCAAAAGGAGAAACTTTCCAAAGTCGAAGAAAAGATGAGCCATACAATAAAAGAGCTGGAGACCTACAGAAAGAGAGCCCAATATCTTGAAGAACAATTGCAGAGTACCATTCGTTCCTGTCTGGGGAAGATTATTTCCTCTGAGAAAGAAGCACATGCCAGTGAGTTGGCAGCTCGGATTGCTGAAAGAAACCTCAGTTATTTCTGGAAACAAAATGCACGCAACAGACAGAAATTAACTGAGAAGGAGCTTAGATTTGAACTTGTAGAAAAAGATCCCTATGATGCACTGGATGTTTCCAACTCAGCAATGGGCAGAAAGCCTTCTCCAAATGGGCCCTCACCAATAGGTCACCCTTCATCTGAAAGGAGACCTCCTCATTCTGAAAAGACTGGTCCACTCACACTCTCACCTTTCACTCCAGTGGGAGGAGGAAGAGGGTCAAGGGGCCCTGGAGAATCCTCTGGACCATGCGACTAGCAGTAAAGGAAGAGAATCCAGCTGTCATAAGTTCACTGATTTTCAGAGAGCACCTTCTCAGACTGGGCCCCTCTGTCCTCCAGGGGAACAGGCCAGCAGGCTGATGATCCCTCCGCCAGGCCAACCATATTCTTCTGATGCACGTCTTCCTCTACAAAGGCAAGATAGGTTTTACTCAAATTGTGGTAGAGCATCGGGACCAGCAGAACACAGAATTCCTAATAGGCCTCCTTTGGACTCTGATGTGCCTGATTCACCTCTCCATGCTGAAAACCAAGCAACTGGCTCTGGCTCTGTGTTGGCACCTTTCCCTCCAGTCAGAGGTGCCTTGTTTCCAGTTGACCCAAGGAGTCAGTTCATGAGAAGAGGACCTTTTTTTTCAACCAAACAAGAAACCTCATGCTGTTGCTCTCTTCAAATGTAATCTGACTTATCTCTCATTTTTAGTTTTTAAGTAACTGCTTTTAGTTCAGTAATTGACTATACTTTGGCTCCAATTGAAGCTCAATGAAACAATAATTCTTAAGATAGTATTTTGTAAATAAAGATGGTTTACGTAAGAATCTTATGAGTCAATTATCCCTATTTTATGTTATTCCAGAGAACAGCATTTAATCTGATGAAGCCACTCTTACATAAAGAAGAATGGGAGTTCTAGGCACTTGTAATCTAGATGATGGAAATATCTTTTAAACTCCCAACAAAGAAGTGTATTTTGAATGACTATAGCAATTGTAAAGTGACTTTAGGCTTAATGAAAAAGTGTCACTGATTTAGAGACTGGTTGGGCATTTCAGCTAGTGTTTCCATATCAGAATATCTAGAGCATGGGAGGACTAAAAGAGAGAACACAACTAAACATGTCACGGAAACAGGAGATCTCAACTACAAAGAAAAATGAAGACCTCTTTTTTATATTGGTTCCTTAAAACCTTACATAGCTCTTGAGATACCATATTTCCTACATTAGATTCAAGTGAGTTATGAACTCCCATTTTGACCCCATATACAGATTGCACAATCACATTGTTTACACATCCACGTTTTTACAAAATGCCATGTTAGTAACTGTTGTATTCTGCTGCCTTTTCTAGCCTCTACTATCCCCCCTCTCCTGCCCTCCCATCCTCTCTCTCTATCCCGTCTGCTGTAATTTAACGTTTGGGAATTGGAAACCACACTTTAAACTCACTCTCCTCCCCTTTTTCCCTTCTGTCAAATTTCTCATCATCTTCTTCTATTTCTCCTCCTCCTCCTCCTCTTCCTCCTCCTCCTTATACCTTTAATTCATTCATCATACACTCATGCATTGGTTCATTCATTCCTTTCCCGTATGGTGTTGGGGATCCAACTCAGGACCTTTGAAAGTGTGAAGCCAGCACTCTAGTGCTGAGCCAAAACCCCAGCACCTGTCTTTTTGATTTTATGACTGTTTATATGAAATTCAGAATCGCATTCTGCTATGGTTCACTGATATGTGGATTGACCTAGTCCTTGTTTTCTGGGAGACTTTTGGAAAATATACATGAATTATTAGGAGGTTGAAATGAAGAAACAAAGAGGAAATTCCCCAATTTCTTATTCTTAGATTCCATACTCTGACTCTGCCTACCTACTGTAAAAACTTTTAAACTCTTACTCCCCATTTCTATATCATTGCCAACAAGTGAACGTTCACTGCCCTACAACAAACCAGAGAACTCACGTTGAACCATGTTTCCCCAGTAGAGACCAAGACACAATACTTATTAAAAAAATACCCTAGTTATGAATTAGTAGGTAAAGCTTTATTTGAGTGTTAAATGTGCTCTAATTATGTGTTTGTGTGTGTGTTGATGTGTGTGGTGTGTGGGTGTGTGTGCTTGTGTGTAAAACAAGCACTGAGGTGTAAAATAAATGCAGCATTGCAACGGCCTTCTTAAAAATAAGAAGCAACTTTATCACATTTGAAGCCCAGTGAAGAATCTGCCTGATACTTAACCTACAATTAATTGAAATGTGAAAACTTCAGGCCTAGAAAAACAAAGCCAACATACATACTGAATCTAATCAGTCTGTCTCACCTGTTTTCTAATCACTCCTTTAAATAAACCTAAATTGCCAGCATAAAACATCAGTTGTTCTAAACGAATGGACGGATGTCCCCCGTCATGGGCTGTGTAAAATACATGGAGGATCCGGCACTGCTTGTTATCTAGAATGACTTCTGCCTGAACTACTATTGGAGAATGGTTGCTGATATACTGCGGTTCTTATACCAGTAAACTGGAATGAAGGTAATTTCAGGCTGCAAAGGAATCAATTGATTTTACTAACAGGTTTTTGGAAAACACTGCCATGAAAAATTATCAATATGTTCATAAAGGCATCTACATGTCTCTTCACAAGGGTTTTACTCAATGGGGGAGGTGGTGAGGTCTGGATATAACTGAACTGTCCATTAGTAGGTAGAACAATATAATGGGAATCAGAGTGCACATTCCGGTTTGAACTCAATCTAGGTAACATGGATTCATCTCTGTGTAATAGGCCTGCTTCTGGAAAACACAATGTAGAGCTCCAAAAGCAGAACGATTCTTTCAGAATACCATGTTATGTTTGTAAATAGATAGACAGATAGATATACAGGAATCAAAAATCTGAAAACGGTCCGGAAGTGTACATTTCAATAACTTACAATGTCAGTAGTGGGGGATTAATAGCAGATCAAGAAGACTGTGTCTGCATGCGAAATGGTTCAATTTCTGAAAGAGTTTTTTAAATGAAAATGGACAGAAAATTGAAAGGGTTACAGTAAGTGTTGAGGAGTGACTTGGCAAAAGGAGCACAGAGGTGAGAAAGAATTAAGTAGAGTTCAATAGAACCAGGTATAATTTCTGTACACATGACTCCATGAACAGGAGCAAAGGGGACACTTCAAGAAATCATAGGACTAAGGAGAGATCAGGATTAGGAGGGTTTGTACTAGTCTAGAAATGCTGACCTGAAAACCAATTAAGTTTTCAACTCCTTCTTTGGAGGAACATTAGCTGTGCCGTGCTTTTCATAAATGACTTTTCATAACTGATTTATGCCCATGTTAGCAACTCTTCTGAAATTACTTTGAAAGTAGACTAATGTGAGAGTTTCTCTTTAGAGATAATTCAAGTGACTTGCATAGGAAGTGGCAGCAGGTCTGGGGATGTTGTAGCTCAGTGGCAGTGACCTTGCCTAGCTTGGGGCTGGCCTGCCATGGACTTTCACCCCAAACACTTGCAAGAAAAGAAAAGGGAGGGAGGGGGAGAGAGAAAGTTGGAAGGGAGGAAGGCAAAGTTGGAGGGATGCAGGGAGGTAGAAAAGAAGGAAGAAGAAAAGGAGAAAACCCAGGAAGGGAGGAAGGAAGCAAGGAAGGTAGGAAATAGGGAGAGCACAAGGGCAGGGAAAGGACTGAGTCACTCAAACAAAAGGCAAGGGACACAAAGACCAATAGAGGCCATAAAAGCTGTTTGAACAGTTTAGTCAGCTTTAGAATTTGAGTGACATCAAACTGAATGTTATTATGACTGGATGGAATCTTCCTACTAACCCCGCCTTGGCCTGGCCTAAACCAAATCAAGGGGTGGGTGGCATGGAGAGGAATTCTCTCTGGCTGGAGTGGGAGGGACCTAAACCTGTGGCACATGAGGATGCACTGGGTAGGGAAGCGGACAAGACTCCCCTGATGGGCAGTTGAGCACAACAAGGCTCCTGGGAGCCTTTGATCATGGCTCCCACTGCCATACGCCCACCACCCACCATACGCTCAGCCCCTGAAGGGGATCACAGTGGTCTGCTCCGTTGCCTGGTGCAGGTTGGAGTTCCTGACCAAACACCTGAGTGTCCACAGCCTGTGTTGGCCTGCCTGGGCAGGCTGTGGTTGTGGTGGCAAGAGCCAAAGCTGTCTTGGCGTGATGGAGGAGCCAAGGGCTGCCTCTCAGCCATCCTAGTGGGTGGTTCTGGAAGAAGCACCCAGGGTTGTGGCAGCATTGTCCGAAGACATGAAGCCAGGCCATCTTCCTTATGGCTTTCCTTGGGAGTTGGTGATGTGTACAGCTCTTGGATTTTTTGCTGTTCTCTCACTTTTCTGGAGAGGTTTTCAGTCGGTTCGTAGCAGGCTTTACGTGGGAAGAGAAAAAAGGCTGGCTCTAAATCTTGCTGGACTTATTGAGGCAAAATGTGGACTTCTTGAAAGAGTGAGCCTTGTTGAAAAAGAACATGAAGGCTTAGAATCATCTTTAAAGGATTGCAGGTTTGAGAAGGGTTCAAGAGAAGCACAACAGCTGGAGGCAACCGACGAAAAGCTGCATAGGCCCGAATCCAGCCACGGCGTTGAAATGCTCTTTCTAGAAGAAGAGCTCAAAGCACAGAAGGCTCAACATGGTCAACAGGATGAAACGATGGCGCATCTATCAAGAAGGATACAGTCCCTCCAAGGTGAATCTGAATCCCTCAGATCACAAATAGCTGAAGCTAAAACAAACTGGAGACTCTTTCAAGTGAATGAGGAAGAACTGAAGCTGGCAATCAAAGAGGTTTTGAATGAAGGATCCCTACTTCCGCCAACGCAGAGACCAACAATACAAGGAGAAGCTGAAGCACAGAGGCAACAAGGAGGTGTCCAATATAAAGCAAAAATCATATTAGAGGACTCTAAAGTAGCTGGAGAACAAGTTCTAAGGGACACAGAAAATCACATGGAGTCTCTGAGTGAATGCTTGCTGAAGATGAAGGATAGATCTTCTCCAAGCCTGGGAGCCCAAAGGGATGGTGGTCACCGGGAACTGGGAAAGACGAGTGAACCCGAAATTGGTGCTCACTTGGAGGATGAGTCCAAAGGAGCTTTGAGGAACCTGGTTTATGGTGATAAGCTAACGGCCTCCTTAGAAATCTTGGAAGGAGGAAGAAATCAAAAATGTACTTTCTCATCTGAAGTGGAGAAAACCACGGAAGACCTTACAGAACACCTTAAAAGTCTGCAGACTGAACAGGCATCCTTGCAGTCAGAAAATGCACAGCTGCAAAGTGAGAACGAGACCCTACAGAAGAACTTTCAAGTCATGATGGAACGCTATCAAGAAAATATGATGAAACTGCACAGGAAATTAAGAGTGGAGGAAAACTGCCGTGTGGAGCAAAAGGAGAAACTTTCCAAAGTCGAAGAAAAGATGAGCCATACAATAAAAGAGCTGGAGACCTACAGAAAGAGAGCCCAATATCTTGAAGAACAATTGCAGAGTACCATTCGTTCCTGTCTGGGGAAGATTATTTCCTCTGAGAAAGAAGCACATGCCAGTGAGTTGGCAGCTCGGATTGCTGAAAGAAACCTCAGTTATTTCTGGAAACAAAATGCACGCAACAGACAGAAATTAACTGAGAAGGAGCTTAGATTTGAACTTGTAGAAAAAGATCCCTATGATGCACTGGATGTTTCCAACTCAGCAATGGGCAGAAAGCCTTCTCCAAATGGGCCCTCACCAATAGGTCACCCTTCATCTGAAAGGAGACCTCCTCATTCTGAAAAGACTGGTCCACTCACACTCTCACCTTTCACTCCAGTGGGAGGAGGAAGAGGGTCAAGGGGCCCTGGAGAATCCTCTGGACCATGCGACTAGCAGTAAAGGAAGAGAATCCAGCTGTCATAAGTTCACTGATTTTCAGAGAGCACCTTCTCAGACTGGGCCCCTCTGTCCTCCAGGGGAACAGGCCAGCAGGCTGATGATCCCTCCGCCAGGCCAACCATATTCTTCTGATGCACGTCTTCCTCTACAAAGGCAAGATAGGTTTTACTCAAATTGTGGTAGAGCATCGGGACCAGCAGAACACAGAATTCCTAATAGGCCTCCTTTGGACTCTGATGTGCCTGATTCACCTCTCCATGCTGAAAACCAAGCAACTGGCTCTGGCTCTGTGTTGGCACCTTTCCCTCCAGTCAGAGGTGCCTTGTTTCCAGTTGACCCAAGGAGTCAGTTCATGAGAAGAGGACCTTTTTTTTCAACCAAACAAGAAACCTCATGCTGTTGCTCTCTTCAAATGTAATCTGACTTATCTCTCATTTTTAGTTTTTAAGTAACTGCTTTTAGTTCAGTAATTGACTATACTTTGGCTCCAATTGAAGCTCAATGAAACAATAATTCTTAAGATAGTATTTTGTAAATAAAGATGGTTTACGTAAGAATCTTATGAGTCAATTATCCCTATTTTATGTTATTCCAGAGAACAGCATTTAATCTGATGAAGCCACTCTTACATAAAGAAGAATGGGAGTTCTAGGCACTTGTAATCTAGATGATGGAAATATCTTTTAAACTCCCAACAAAGAAGTGTATTTTGAATGACTATAGCAATTGTAAAGTGACTTTAGGCTTAATGAAAAAGTGTCACTGATTTAGAGACTGGTTGGGCATTTCAGCTAGTTTTTCCATATCAGAATATCTAGAGCATGGGAGGACTAAAGGAGAGAACACAACTAAACATGTCACGGAAACAGGAGATCTCAACTACAAAGAAAAATGAAGACCTCTTTTTTATATTGGTTCCTTAAAACCTTACATAGCTCTTGAGATACCATATTTCCTACATTAGATTCAAGTGAGTTATGAACTCCCATTTTGACCCCATATACAGATTGCACAATCACATTGTTTACACATCCACGTTTTTACAAAATGCCATGTTAGTAACTGTTGTATTCTGCTGCCTTTTCTAGCCTCTACTATCCCCCCTCTCCTGCCCTCCCATCCTCTCTCTCTATCCCGTCTGCTGTAATTTAACGTTTGGGAATTGGAAACCACACTTTAAACTCACTCTCCTCCCCTTTTTCCCTTCTGTCAAATTTCTCATCATCTTCTTCTATTTCTCCTCCTCCTCCTCCTCTTCCTCCTCCTCCTTATACCTTTAATTCATTCATCATACACTCATGCATTGGTTCATTCATTCCTTTCCCGTATGGTGTTGGGGATCCAACTCAGGACCTTTGAAAGTGTGAAGCCAGCACTCTAGTGCTGAGCCAAAACCCCAGCACCTGTCTTTTTGATTTTATGACTGTTTATATGAAATTCAGAATCGCATTCTGCTATGGTTCACTGATATGTGGATTGACCTGGTCCTTGTTTTCTGGGAGACTTTTGGAAAATATACATGAATTATTGGGAGGTTGAAATGAAGAAACAAAGAGGAAATTCCCCAATTTCTTATTCTTAGATTCCATACTCTGACTCTGCCTACCTACTGTAAAAACTTTTAAACTCTTACTCCCCATTTCTATATCATTGCCAACAAGTGAACGTTCACTGCCCTACAACAAACCAGAGAACTCACATTGAACCATGTTTCCCCAGTAGAGACCAAGACACAATACTTATTAAAAAAATACCCTAGTTATGAATTAGTAGGTAAAGCTTTATTTGAGTGTTAAATGTGCTCTAATTATGTGTTTGTGTGTGTGTTGATGTGTGTGGTGTGTGGGTGTGTGTGCTTGTGTGTAAAACAAGCACTGAGGTGTAAAATAAATGCAGCATTGCAACGGCCTTCTTAAAAATAAGAAGCAACTTTATCACATTTGAAGCCCAGTGAAGAATCTGCCTGATACTTAACCTACAATTAATTGAAATGTGAAAACTTCAGGCCTAGAAAAACAAAGCCAACATACATACTGAATCTAATCAGTCTGTCTCGCCTGTTTTCTAATCACTCCTTTAAATAAACCTAAATTGCCAGCATAAAACATCAGTTGTTCTAAACGAATGGACGGATGTCCCCCGTCATGGGCTGTGTAAAATACATGGAGGATCCGGCACTGCTTGTTATCTAGAATGACTTCTGCCTGAACTACTATTGGAGAATGGTTGCTGATATACTGCGGTTCTTATACCAGTAAACTGGAATGAAGGTAATTTCAGGCTGCAAAGGAATCAATTGATTTTACTAACAGGTTTTTGGAAAACACTGCCATGAAAAATTATCAATATGTTCATAAAGGCATCTACATGTCTCTTCACAAGGGTTTTACTCAATGGGGGAGGTGGTGAGGTCTGGATATAACTGAACTGTCCATTAGTAGGTAGAACAATATAATGGGAATCAGAGTGCACATTCCGGTTTGAACTCAATCTAGGTAACATGGATTCATCTCTGTGTAATAGGCCTGCTTCTGGAAAACACAGTGTAGAGCTCCAAAAGCAGAACGATTCTTTCAGAATACCATGTTATGTTTGTAAATAGATAGACAGATAGATATACAGGAATCAAAAATCTGAAAACGGTCCGGAAGTGTACATTTCAATAACTTACAATGTCAGTAGTGGGGGATTAATAGCAGATCAAGAAGACTGTGTCTGCATGCGAAATGGTTCAATTTTTGAAAGAGTTTTTTAAATGAAAATGGACAGAAAATTGAAAGGGTTACAGTAAGTGTTGAGGAGTGACTTGGCAAAAGGAGCACAGAGGTGAGAAAGAATTAAGTAGAGTTCAATAGAACCAGGTATAATTTCTGTACACATGACTCCATGAACAGGAGCAAAGGGGACACTTCAAGAAATCATAGGACTAAGGAGAGATCAGGATTAGGAGGGTTTGTACTAGTCTAGAAATGCTGACCTGAAAACCAATTAAGTTTTCAACTCCTTCTTTGGAGGAACATTAGCTGTGCCGTGCTTTTCATAAATGACTTGTCATAACTGATTTATGCCCATGTTAGCAACTCTTCTGAAATTACTTTGAAAGTAGACTAATGTGAGAGTTTCTCTTTAGAGATAATTCAAGTGACTTGCATAGGAAGTGGCAGCAGGTCTGGGGATGTTGTAGCTCAGTGGCAGTGACCTTGCCTAGCTTGGGGCTGGCCTGCCATGGACTTTCACCCCAAACACTTGCAAGAAAAGAAAAGGGAGGGAGGGGGAGAGAGAAAGTTGGAAGGGAGGAAGGCAAAGTTGGAGGGATGCAGGGAGGTAGAAAAGAAGGAAGAAGAAAAGGAGAAAACCCAGGAAGGGAGGAAGGAAGCAAGGAAGGTAGGAAATAGGGAGAGCACAAGGGCAGGGAAAGGACTGAGTCACTCAAACAAAAGGCAAGGGACACAAAGACCAATAGAGGCCATAAAAGCTGTTTGAACAGTTTAGTCAGCTTTAGAATTTGAGTGACATCAAACTGAATGTTATTATGACTGGATGGAATCTTCCTACTAACCCCGCCTTGGCCTGGCCTAAACCAAATCAAGGGGTGGGTGGCATGGAGAGGAATTCTCTCTGGCTGGAGTGGGAGGGACCTAAACCTGTGGCACATGAGGATGCACTGGGTAGGGAAGCGGACAAGACTCCCCTGATGGGCAGTTGAGCACAACAAGGCTCCTGGGAGCCTTTGATCATGGCTCCCATTGCCATACGCCCACCACCCACCATACGCTCAGCCCCTGAAGGGGATCACAGTGGTCTGCTCCGTTGCCTGGTGCAGGTTGGAGTTCCTGACCAAACACCTGAGTGTCCACAGCCTGTGTTGGCCTGCCTGGGCAGGCTGTGGTTGTGGTGGCAAGAGCCAAAGCTGTCTTGGCGTGATGGAGGAGCCAAGGGCTGCCTCTCAGCCATCCTAGTGGGTGGTTCTGGAAGAAGCACCCAGGGTTGTGGCAGCATTGTCCGAAGACATGAAGCCAGGCCATCTTCCTTATGGCTTTCCTTGGGAGTTGGTGATGTGTACAGCTCTTGGATTTTTTGCTGTTCTCTCACTTTTCTGGAGAGGTTTTCAGTCGGTTCGTAGCAGGCTTTACGTGGGAAGAGAAAAAAGGCTGGCTCTAAATCTTGCTGGACTTATTGAGGCAAAATGTGGACTTCTTGAAAGAGTGAGCCTTGTTGAAAAAGAACATGAAGGCTTAGAATCATCTTTAAAGGATTGCAGGTTTGAGAAGGGTTCAAGAGAAGCACAACAGCTGGAGGCAACCGACGAAAAGCTGCATAGGCCCGAATCCAGCCACGGCGTTGAAATGCTCTTTCTAGAAGAAGAGCTCAAAGCACAGAAGGCTCAACATGGTCAACAGGATGAAACGATGGCGCATCTATCAAGAAGGATACAGTCCCTCCAAGGTGAATCTGAATCCCTCAGATCACAAATAGCTGAAGCTAAAACAAACTGGAGACTCTTTCAAGTGAATGAGGAAGAACTGAAGCTGGCAATCAAAGAGGTTTTGAATGAAGGATCCCTACTTCCGCCAACGCAGAGACCAACAATACAAGGAGAAGCTGAAGCACAGAGGCAACAAGGAGGTGTCCAATATAAAGCAAAAATCATATTAGAGGACTCTAAAGTAGCTGGAGAACAAGTTCTAAGGGACACAGAAAATCACATGGAGTCTCTGAGTGAATGCTTGCTGAAGATGAAGGATAGATCTTCTCCAAGCCTGGGAGCCCAAAGGGATGGTGGTCACCGGGAACTGGGAAAGACGAGTGAACCCGAAATTGGTGCTCACTTGGAGGATGAGTCCAAAGGAGCTTTGAGGAACCTGGTTTATGGTGATAAGCTAACGGCCTCCTTAGAAATCTTGGAAGGAGGAAGAAATCAAAAATGTACTTTCTCATCTGAAGTGGAGAAAACCACGGAAGACCTTACAGAACACCTTAAAAGTCTGCAGACTGAACAGGCATCCTTGCAGTCAGAAAATGCACAGCTGCAAAGTGAGAACGAGACCCTACAGAAGAACTTTCAAGTCATGATGGAACGCTATCAAGAAAGTATGATGAAACTGCACAGGAAATTAAGAGTGGAGGAAAACTGCCGTGTGGAGCAAAAGGAGAAACTTTCCAAAGTCGAAGAAAAGATGAGCCATACAATAAAAGAGCTGGAGACCTACAGAAAGAGAGCCCAATATCTTGAAGAACAATTGCAGAGTACCATTCGTTCCTGTCTGGGGAAGATTATTTCCTCTGAGAAAGAAGCACATGCCAGTGAGTTGGCAGCTCGGATTGCTGAAAGAAACCTCAGTTATTTCAGGAAACAAAATGCACGCAACAGACAGAAATTAACTGAGAAGGAGCTTAGATTTGAACTTGTAGAAAAAGATCCCTATGATGCACTGGATGTTTCCAACTCAGCAATGGGCAGAAAGCCTTCTCCAAATGGGCCCTCACCAATAGGTCACCCTTCATCTGAAAGGAGACCTCCTCATTCTGAAAAGACTGGTCCACTCACACTCTCACCTTTCACTCCAGTGGGAGGAGGAAGAGGGTCAAGGGGCCCTGGAGAATCCTCTGGACCATGCGACTAGCAGTAAAGGAAGAGAATCCAGCTGTCATAAGTTCACTGATTTTCAGAGAGCACCTTCTCAGACTGGGCCCCTCTCTCCTCCAGGGGAACAGGCCAGCAGGCTGATGATCCCTCCGCCAGGCCAACCATATTCTTCTGATGCACGTCTTCCTCTACAAAGGCAAGATAGGTTTTACTCAAATTGTGGTAGAGCATCGGGACCAGCAGAACACAGAATTCCTAATAGGCCTCCTTTGGACTCTGATGTGCCTGATTCACCTCTCCATGCTGAAAACCAAGCAACTGGCTCTGGCTCTGTGTTGGCACCTTTCCCTCCAGTCAGAGGTGCCTTGTTTCCAGTTGACCCAAGGAGTCAGTTCATGAGAAGAGGACCTTTTTTTTCAACCAAACAAGAAACCTCATGCTGTTGCTCTCTTCAAATGTAATCTGACTTATCTCTCATTTTTAGTTTTTAAGTAACTGCTTTTAGTTCAGTAATTGACTATACTTTGGCTCCAATTGAAGCTCAATGAAACAATAATTCTTAAGATAGTATTTTGTAAATAAAGATGGTTTACGTAAGAATCTTATGAGTCAATTATCCCTATTTTATGTTATTCCAGAGAACAGCATTTAATCTGATGAAGCCACTCTTACATAAAGAAGAATGGGAGTTCTAGGCACTTGTAATCTAGATGATGGAAATATCTTTTAAACTCCCAACAAAGAAGTGTATTTTGAATGACTATAGCAATTGTAAAGTGACTTTAGGCTTAATGAAAAAGTGTCACTGATTTAGAGACTGGTTGGGCATTTCAGCTAGTTTTTCCATATCAGAATATCTAGAGCATGGGAGGACTAAAGGAGAGAACACAACTAAACATGTCACGGAAACAGGAGATCTCAACTACAAAGAAAAATGAAGACCTCTTTTTTATATTGGTTCCTTAAAACCTTACATAGCTCTTGAGATACCATATTTCCTACATTAGATTCAAGTGAGTTATGAACTCCCATTTTGACCCCATATACAGATTGCACAATCACATTGTTTACACATCCACGTTTTTACAAAATGCCATGTTAGTAACTGTTGTATTCTGCTGCCTTTTCTAGCCTCTACTATCCCCCCTCTCCTGCCCTCCCATCCTCTCTCTCTATCCCGTCTGCTGTAATTTAACGTTTGGGAATTGGAAACCACACTTTAAACTCACTCTCCTCCCCTTTTTCCCTTCTGTCAAATTTCTCATCATCTTCTTCTATTTCTCCTCCTCCTCCTCCTCTTCCTCCTCCTCCTTATACCTTTAATTCATTCATCATACACTCATGCATTGGTTCATTCATTCCTTTCCCGTATGGTGTTGGGGATCCAACTCAGGACCTTTGAAAGTGTGAAGCCAGCACTCTAGTGCTGAGCCAAAACCCCAGCACCTGTCTTTTTGATTTTATGACTGTTTATATGAAATTCAGAATCGCATTCTGCTATGGTTCACTGATATGTGGATTGACCTGGTCCTTGTTTTCTGGGAGACTTTTGGAAAATATACATGAATTATTGGGAGGTTGAAATGAAGAAACAAAGAGGAAATTCCCCAATTTCTTATTCTTAGATTCCATACTCTGACTCTGCCTACCTACTGTAAAAACTTTTAAACTCTTACTCCCCATTTCTATATCATTGCCAACAAGTGAACGTTCACTGCCCTACAACAAACCAGAGAACTCACATTGAACCATGTTTCCCCAGTAGAGACCAAGACACAATACTTATTAAAAAAATACCCTAGTTATGAATTAGTAGGTAAAGCTTTATTTGAGTGTTAAATGTGCTCTAATTATGTGTTTGTGTGTGTGTTGATGTGTGTGGTGTGTGGGTGTGTGTGCTTGTGTGTAAAACAAGCACTGAGGTGTAAAATAAATGCAGCATTGCAACGGCCTTCTTAAAAATAAGAAGCAACTTTATCACATTTGAAGCCCAGTGAAGAATCTGCCTGATACTTAACCTACAATTAATTGAAATGTGAAAACTTCAGGCCTAGAAAAACAAAGCCAACATACATACTGAATCTAATCAGTCTGTCTCGCCTGTTTTCTAATCACTCCTTTAAATAAACCTAAATTGCCAGCATAAAACATCAGTTGTTCTAAACGAATGGACGGATGTCCCCCGTCATGGGCTGTGTAAAATACATGGAGGATCCGGCACTGCTTGTTATCTAGAATGACTTCTGCCTGAACTACTATTGGAGAATGGTTGCTGATATACTGCGGTTCTTATACCAGTAAACTGGAATGAAGGTAATTTCAGGCTGCAAAGGAATCAATTGATTTTACTAACAGGTTTTTGGAAAACACTGCCATGAAAAATTATCAATATGTTCATAAAGGCATCTACATGTCTCTTCACAAGGGTTTTACTCAATGGGGGAGGTGGTGAGGTCTGGATATAACTGAACTGTCCATTAGTAGGTAGAACAATATAATGGGAATCAGAGTGCACATTCCGGTTTGAACTCAATCTAGGTAACATGGATTCATCTCTGTGTAATAGGCCTGCTTCTGGAAAACACAATGTAGAGCTCCAAAAGCAGAACGATTCTTTCAGAATACCATGTTATGTTTGTAAATAGATAGACAGATAGATATACAGGAATCAAAAATCTGAAAACGGTCCGGAAGTGTACATTTCAATAACTTACAATGTCAGTAGTGGGGGATTAATAGCAGATCAAGAAGACTGTGTCTGCATGCGAAATGGTTCAATTTCTGAAAGAGTTTTTTAAATGAAAATGGACAGAAAATTGAAAGGGTTACAGTAAGTGTTGAGGAGTGACTTGGCAAAAGGAGCACAGAGGTGAGAAAGAATTAAGTAGAGTTCAATAGAACCAGGTATAATTTCTGTACACATGACTCCATGAACAGGAGCAAAGGGGACACTTCAAGAAATCATAGGACTAAGGAGAGATCAGGATTAGGAGGGTTTGTACTAGTCTAGAAATGCTGACCTGAAAACCAATTAAGTTTTCAACTCCTTCTTTGGAGGAACATTAGCTGTGCCGTGCTTTTCATAAATGACTTGTCATAACTGATTTATGCCCATGTTAGCAACTCTTCTGAAATTACTTTGAAAGTAGACTAATGTGAGAGTTTCTCTTTAGAGATAATTCAAGTGACTTGCATAGGAAGTGGCAGCAGGTCTGGGGATGTTGTAGCTCAGTGGCAGTGACCTTGCCTAGCTTGGGGCTGGCCTGCCATGGACTTTCACCCCAAACACTTGCAAGAAAAGAAAAGGGAGGGAGGGGGAGAGAGAAAGTTGGAAGGGAGGAAGGCAAAGTTGGAGGGATGCAGGGAGGTAGAAAAGAAGGAAGAAGAAAAGGAGAAAACCCAGGAAGGGAGGAAGGAAGCAAGGAAGGTAGGAAATAGGGAGAGCACAAGGGCAGGGAAAGGACTGAGTCACTCAAACAAAAGGCAAGGGACACAAAGACCAATAGAGGCCATAAAAGCTGTTTGAACAGTTTAGTCAGCTTTAGAATTTGAGTGACATCAAACTGAATGTTATTATGACTGGATGGAATCTTCCTACTAACCCCGCCTTGGCCTGGCCTAAACCAAATCAAGGGGTGGGTGGCATGGAGAGGAATTCTCTCTGGCTGGAGTGGGAGGGACCTAAACCTGTGGCACATGAGGATGCACTGGGTAGGGAAGCGGACAAGACTCCCCTGATGGGCAGTTGAGCACAACAAGGCTCCTGGGAGCCTTTGATCATGGCTCCCACCGCCATACGCCCACCACCCACCATACGCTCAGCCCCTGAAGGGGATCACAGTGGTCTGCTCCGTTGCCTGGTGCAGGTTGGAGTTCCTGACCAAACACCTGAGTGTCCACAGCCTGTGTTGGCCTGCCTGGGCAGGCTGTGGTTGTGGTGGCAAGAGCCAAAGCTGTCTTGGCGTGATGGAGGAGCCAAGGGCTGCCTCTCAGCCATCCTAGTGGGTGGTTCTGGAAGAAGCACCCAGGGTTGTGGCAGCATTGTCCGAAGACATGAAGCCAGGCCATCTTCCTTATGGCTTTCCTTGGGAGTTGGTGATGTGTACAGCTCTTGGATTTTTTGCTGTTCTCTCACTTTTCTGGAGAGGTTTTCAGTCGGTTCGTAGCAGGCTTTACGTGGGAAGAGAAAAAAGGCTGGCTCTAAATCTTGCTGGACTTATTGAGGCAAAATGTGGACTTCTTGAAAGAGTGAGCCTTGTTGAAAAAGAACATGAAGGCTTAGAATCATCTTTAAAGGATTGCAGGTTTGAGAAGGGTTCAAGAGAAGCACAACAGCTGGAGGCAACCGACGAAAAGCTGCATAGGCCCGAATCCAGCCACGGCGTTGAAATGCTCTTTCTAGAAGAAGAGCTCAAAGCACAGAAGGCTCAACATGGTCAACAGGATGAAACGATGGCGCATCTATCAAGAAGGATACAGTCCCTCCAAGGTGAATCTGAATCCCTCAGATCACAAATAGCTGAAGCTAAAACAAACTGGAGACTCTTTCAAGTGAATGAGGAAGAACTGAAGCTGGCAATCAAAGAGGTTTTGAATGAAGGATCCCTACTTCCGCCAACGCAGAGACCAACAATACAAGGAGAAGCTGAAGCACAGAGGCAACAAGGAGGTGTCCAATATAAAGCAAAAATCATATTAGAGGACTCTAAAGTAGCTGGAGAACAAGTTCTAAGGGACACAGAAAATCACATGGAGTCTCTGAGTGAATGCTTGCTGAAGATGAAGGATAGATCTTCTCCAAGCCTGGGAGCCCAAAGGGATGGTGGTCACCGGGAACTGGGAAAGACGAGTGAACCCGAAATTGGTGCTCACTTGGAGGATGAGTCCAAAGGAGCTTTGAGGAACCTGGTTTATGGTGATAAGCTAACGGCCTCCTTAGAAATCTTGGAAGGAGGAAGAAATCAAAAATGTACTTTCTCATCTGAAGTGGAGAAAACCACGGAAGACCTTACAGAACACCTTAAAAGTCTGCAGACTGAACAGGCATCCTTGCAGTCAGAAAATGCACAGCTGCAAAGTGAGAACGAGACCCTACAGAAGAACTTTCAAGTCATGATGGAACGCTATCAAGAAAGTATGATGAAACTGCACAGGAAATTAAGAGTGGAGGAAAACTGCCGTGTGGAGCAAAAGGAGAAACTTTCCAAAGTCGAAGAAAAGATGAGCCATACAATAAAAGAGCTGGAGACCTACAGAAAGAGAGCCCAATATCTTGAAGAACAATTGCAGAGTACCATTCGTTCCTGTCTGGGGAAGATTATTTCCTCTGAGAAAGAAGCACATGCCAGTGAGTTGGCAGCTCGGATTGCTGAAAGAAACCTCAGTTATTTCAGGAAACAAAATGCACGCAACAGACAGAAATTAACTGAGAAGGAGCTTAGATTTGAACTTGTAGAAAAAGATCCCTATGATGCACTGGATGTTTCCAACTCAGCAATGGGCAGAAAGCCTTCTCCAAATGGGCCCTCACCAATAGGTCACCCTTCATCTGAAAGGAGACCTCCTCATTCTGAAAAGACTGGTCCACTCACACTCTCACCTTTCACTCCAGTGGGAGGAGGAAGAGGGTCAAGGGGCCCTGGAGAATCCTCTGGACCATGCGACTAGCAGTAAAGGAAGAGAATCCAGCTGTCATAAGTTCACTGATTTTCAGAGAGCACCTTCTCAGACTGGGCCCCTCTCTCCTCCAGGGGAACAGGCCAGCAGGCTGATGATCCCTCCGCCAGGCCAACCATATTCTTCTGATGCACGTCTTCCTCTACAAAGGCAAGATAGGTTTTACTCAAATTGTGGTAGAGCATCGGGACCAGCAGAACACAGAATTCCTAATAGGCCTCCTTTGGACTCTGATGTGCCTGATTCACCTCTCCATGCTGAAAACCAAGCAACTGGCTCTGGCTCTGTGTTGGCACCTTTCCCTCCAGTCAGAGGTGCCTTGTTTCCAGTTGACCCAAGGAGTCAGTTCATGAGAAGAGGACCTTTTTTTTCAACCAAACAAGAAACCTCATGCTGTTGCTCTCTTCAAATGTAATCTGACTTATCTCTCATTTTTAGTTTTTAAGTAACTGCTTTTAGTTCAGTAATTGACTATACTTTGGCTCCAATTGAAGCTCAATGAAACAATAATTCTTAAGATAGTATTTTGTAAATAAAGATGGTTTACGTAAGAATCTTATGAGTCAATTATCCCTATTTTATGTTATTCCAGAGAACAGCATTTAATCTGATGAAGCCACTCTTACATAAAGAAGAATGGGAGTTCTAGGCACTTGTAATCTAGATGATGGAAATATCTTTTAAACTCCCAACAAAGAAGTGTATTTTGAATGACTATAGCAATTGTAAAGTGACTTTAGGCTTAATGAAAAAGTGTCACTGATTTAGAGACTGGTTGGGCATTTCAGCTAGTTTTTCCATATCAGAATATCTAGAGCATGGGAGGACTAAAGGAGAGAACACAACTAAACATGTCACGGAAACAGGAGATCTCAACTACAAAGAAAAATGAAGACCTCTTTTTTATATTGGTTCCTTAAAACCTTACATAGCTCTTGAGATACCATATTTCCTACATTAGATTCAAGTGAGTTATGAACTCCCATTTTGACCCCATATACAGATTGCACAATCACATTGTTTACACATCCACGTTTTTACAAAATGCCATGTTAGTAACTGTTGTATTCTGCTGCCTTTTCTAGCCTCTACTATCCCCCCTCTCCTGCCCTCCCATCCTCTCTCTCTATCCCGTCTGCTGTAATTTAACGTTTGGGAATTGGAAACCACACTTTAAACTCACTCTCCTCCCCTTTTTCCCTTCTGTCAAATTTCTCATCATCTTCTTCTATTTCTCCTCCTCCTCCTCCTCTTCCTCCTCCTCCTTATACCTTTAATTCATTCATCATACACTCATGCATTGGTTCATTCATTCCTTTCCCGTATGGTGTTGGGGATCCAACTCAGGACCTTTGAAAGTGTGAAGCCAGCACTCTAGTGCTGAGCCAAAACCCCAGCACCTGTCTTTTTGATTTTATGACTGTTTATATGAAATTCAGAATCGCATTCTGCTATGGTTCACTGATATGTGGATTGACCTGGTCCTTGTTTTCTGGGAGACTTTTGGAAAATATACATGAATTATTGGGAGGTTGAAATGAAGAAACAAAGAGGAAATTCCCCAATTTCTTATTCTTAGATTCCATACTCTGACTCTGCCTACCTACTGTAAAAACTTTTAAACTCTTACTCCCCATTTCTATATCATTGCCAACAAGTGAACGTTCACTGCCCTACAACAAACCAGAGAACTCACATTGAACCATGTTTCCCCAGTAGAGACCAAGACACAATACTTATTAAAAAAATACCCTAGTTATGAATTAGTAGGTAAAGCTTTATTTGAGTGTTAAATGTGCTCTAATTATGTGTTTGTGTGTGTGTTGATGTGTGTGGTGTGTGGGTGTGTGTGCTTGTGTGTAAAACAAGCACTGAGGTGTAAAATAAATGCAGCATTGCAACGGCCTTCTTAAAAATAAGAAGCAACTTTATCACATTTGAAGCCCAGTGAAGAATCTGCCTGATACTTAACCTACAATTAATTGAAATGTGAAAACTTCAGGCCTAGAAAAACAAAGCCAACATACATACTGAATCTAATCAGTCTGTCTCACCTGTTTTCTAATCACTCCTTTAAATAAACCTAAATTGCCAGCATAAAACATCAGTTGTTCTAAACGAATGGACGGATGTCCCCCGTCATGGGCTGTGTAAAATACATGGAGGATCCGGCACTGCTTGTTATCTAGAATGACTTCTGCCTGAACTACTATTGGAGAATGGTTGCTGATATACTGCGGTTCTTATACCAGTAAACTGGAATGAAGGTAATTTCAGGCTGCAAAGGAATCAATTGATTTTACTAACAGGTTTTTGGAAAACACTGCCATGAAAAATTATCAATATGTTCATAAAGGCATCTACATGTCTCTTCACAAGGGTTTTACTCAATGGGGGAGGTGGTGAGGTCTGGATATAACTGAACTGTCCATTAGTAGGTAGAACAATATAATGGGAATCAGAGTGCACATTCCGGTTTGAACTCAATCTAGGTAACATGGATTCATCTCTGTGTAATAGGCCTGCTTCTGGAAAACACAATGTAGAGCTCCAAAAGCAGAACGATTCTTTCAGAATACCATGTTATGTTTGTAAATAGATAGACAGATAGATATACAGGAATCAAAAATCTGAAAACGGTCCGGAAGTGTACATTTCAATAACTTACAATGTCAGTAGTGGGGGATTAATAGCAGATCAAGAAGACTGTGTCTGCATGCGAAATGGTTCAATTTCTGAAAGAGTTTTTTAAATGAAAATGGACAGAAAATTGAAAGGGTTACAGTAAGTGTTGAGGAGTGACTTGGCAAAAGGAGCACAGAGGTGAGAAAGAATTAAGTAGAGTTCAATAGAACCAGGTATAATTTCTGTACACATGACTCCATGAACAGGAGCAAAGGGGACACTTCAAGAAATCATAGGACTAAGGAGAGATCAGGATTAGGAGGGTTTGTACTAGTCTAGAAATGCTGACCTGAAAACCAATTAAGTTTTCAACTCCTTCTTTGGAGGAACATTAGCTGTGCCGTGCTTTTCATAAATGACTTGTCATAACTGATTTATGCCCATGTTAGCAACTCTTCTGAAATTACTTTGAAAGTAGACTAATGTGAGAGTTTCTCTTTAGAGATAATTCAAGTGACTTGCATAGGAAGTGGCAGCAGGTCTGGGGATGTTGTAGCTCAGTGGCAGTGACCTTGCCTAGCTTGGGGCTGGCCTGCCATGGACTTTCACCCCAAACACTTGCAAGAAAAGAAAAGGGAGGGAGGGGGAGAGAGAAAGTTGGAAGGGAGGAAGGCAAAGTTGGAGGGATGCAGGGAGGTAGAAAAGAAGGAAGAAGAAAAGGAGAAAACCCAGGAAGGGAGGAAGGAAGCAAGGAAGGTAGGAAATAGGGAGAGCACAAGGGCAGGGAAAGGACTGAGTCACTCAAACAAAAGGCAAGGGACACAAAGACCAATAGAGGCCATAAAAGCTGTTTGAACAGTTTAGTCAGCTTTAGAATTTGAGTGACATCAAACTGAATGTTATTATGACTGGATGGAATCTTCCTACTAACCCCGCCTTGGCCTGGCCTAAACCAAATCAAGGGGTGGGTGGCATGGAGAGGAATTCTCTCTGGCTGGAGTGGGAGGGACCTAAACCTGTGGCACATGAGGATGCACTGGGTAGGGAAGCGGACAAGACTCCCCTGATGGGCAGTTGAGCACAACAAGGCTCCTGGGAGCCTTTGATCATGGCTCCCACCGCCATACGCCCACCACCCACCATACGCTCAGCCCCTGAAGGGGATCACAGTGGTCTGCTCCGTTGCCTGGTGCAGGTTGGAGTTCCTGACCAAACACCTGAGTGTCCACAGCCTGTGTTGGCCTGCCTGGGCAGGCTGTGGTTGTGGTGGCAAGAGCCAAAGCTGTCTTGGCGTGATGGAGGAGCCAAGGGCTGCCTCTCAGCCATCCTAGTGGGTGGTTCTGGAAGAAGCACCCAGGGTTGTGGCAGCATTGTCCGAAGACATGAAGCCAGGCCATCTTCCTTATGGCTTTCCTTGGGAGTTGGTGATGTGTACAGCTCTTGGATTTTTTGCTGTTCTCTCACTTTTCTGGAGAGGTTTTCAGTCGGTTCGTAGCAGGCTTTACGTGGGAAGAGAAAAAAGGCTGGCTCTAAATCTTGCTGGACTTATTGAGGCAAAATGTGGACTTCTTGAAAGAGTGAGCCTTGTTGAAAAAGAACATGAAGGCTTAGAATCATCTTTAAAGGATTGCAGGTTTGAGAAGGGTTCAAGAGAAGCACAACAGCTGGAGGCAACCGACGAAAAGCTGCATAGGCCCGAATCCAGCCACGGCGTTGAAATGCTCTTTCTAGAAGAAGAGCTCAAAGCACAGAAGGCTCAACATGGTCAACAGGATGAAACGATGGCGCATCTATCAAGAAGGATACAGTCCCTCCAAGGTGAATCTGAATCCCTCAGATCACAAATAGCTGAAGCTAAAACAAACTGGAGACTCTTTCAAGTGAATGAGGAAGAACTGAAGCTGGCAATCAAAGAGGTTTTGAATGAAGGATCCCTACTTCCGCCAACGCAGAGACCAACAATACAAGGAGAAGCTGAAGCACAGAGGCAACAAGGAGGTGTCCAATATAAAGCAAAAATCATATTAGAGGACTCTAAAGTAGCTGGAGAACAAGTTCTAAGGGACACAGAAAATCACATGGAGTCTCTGAGTGAATGCTTGCTGAAGATGAAGGATAGATCTTCTCCAAGCCTGGGAGCCCAAAGGGATGGTGGTCACCGGGAACTGGGAAAGACGAGTGAACCCGAAATTGGTGCTCACTTGGAGGATGAGTCCAAAGGAGCTTTGAGGAACCTGGTTTATGGTGATAAGCTAACGGCCTCCTTAGAAATCTTGGAAGGAGGAAGAAATCAAAAATGTACTTTCTCATCTGAAGTGGAGAAAACCACGGAAGACCTTACAGAACACCTTAAAAGTCTGCAGACTGAACAGGCATCCTTGCAGTCAGAAAATGCACAGCTGCAAAGTGAGAACGAGACCCTACAGAAGAACTTTCAAG